>NC_057807.1:590605983-590905983 GCF_018294505.1 Triticum aestivum | reverse complement strand
TATGACCTTTGGCCGGACTCCTGGACTATGAAGATACAAGATTGAAGACTCCGGCCCGTGTCCGTATGGGACTTTCCTTGGCGTGGAAGGCAAGCTTGGCGATACGATCTGAAGATCTCCTCCCATTGTAACCGACTCCGTGTAACCCTAGCCCTCTCCAGTGTCTATATAAACCGGAGAGTTTTAGTCCATAGGACAATGAACAATCATACCATAGGCTAGATTCTAGGGTTTAGCCACTCCGATCTCGTGGTAGATCTACTCTTGTACTACCCATATCATCAATATTAATCAAGAAGGAGTAGGGTTTTACCTCCATCGAGAGGGCCCGAACCTGGGTAAAAACATCGTGTCCCTTGTCTCCTGTTACCATCCGCCTAGACGCACAGTTCGGGACCCCCTACCCGAGATCCGCCGGTTTTGACACTGACACCGGCTCTTCGTGCAGCAAATCCCCCGCCGAACGTAGAAGGGATCCTTGTGACCCCATAGTTGTTCGTTTCCCCGACACTACATGTCCGTAGTTAGTAGCTAGATGGCTTCCTCTCTCTCTCTCTCTCTCTCTCTCTCTCTCTCTCTCTTGATTCCTCAATACAATGGTCTCTTGGAGATCCATATGATGTAAGCCTTTTGGCGGTGTGTTTGTTGGGATCTGATGAACTCTGAGTTTATGATCAGATCTATGTTTTTATCCATGAAAGTTATTTGAGTCTTCTTTGATCTCTTATATGCATGATTGATTATAGCCTCGTATTTCTTCTCTGATATTTGGGTTTTATTTGGCTAACTTGATCTATTTATATTGCAACGGGAAGAGGTGCTTTGTGATGGGTTCGATCTTACGCTGCTTGATCCCAGTGATAGAAGGGGAAATGACACGTATGTATTGTTGCTATTAAGGATAACAAGATGGGGTCTATTTCTACATAAATAGATCTTGTCTACACCATGTCATTATTGTTATTGCATTACTCCGTTTTCCCATGAACTTAATACACTAGATGCATGCTGGATGGCGGTCAATGTGTGGAGTAATAGTAGTAGATGCAGGAAGGAGTCGGTCTACTAATCTTGGACGTGATGCCTATATAATGATTATTGCCTGGATATCGTCATGATTATTTGAAGTTCTATCAATTGCCCAACAGTAATTGTTTTCCCACCGTTTGTTATTTTTCTTGAGAGAAGCCACTAGTGAAACCTACGCCCCCCGGGTCTCATCTTTAATATATTTGCCTTCGCGATCTATTTTCCTTTGCTTTTATTTTCAGATCTATTAAACCAAAAATACAAAAATACCTTGCTGCACTTTATTTTATTTGCGATCTATTTATCCTATCTATTACAATTTTATCACGTATTCTCGCCAATTTCTGGCACTGTTACCCGGAAGGGATTGACAGCCCCTTTAACATGTCGGGTTGCGAGTATTTGTTATTTGTGTGCATGGGCTGTTTACGCTGTGTTGCTTGGTTCTCCTGCTGGTTCGATAACCTTGGTCTCATCATGAGGGAAATACCTATCGTCGTTGTGTTGCATTATCCCTTCCTCTGGGGAAATATCGACGTAGTTCAAGCAGGCATCAAGCACTAAGGGAATCATAACATACATATCATCAAAATATCGAACACATATCAAGTTCACATGATTACTTGCAACATGATTTCTCCCGTGACCTCAAGAACAAAAGTAACTACTCACAAATGATACTCATGCTCAAGATCAAAGGGGTATTAAATAGCATAATGGATCTAAACACATAATCTTCCACCAAATAAACCATATAGTAATCAACCACAAGATGTAGTCAACACTACTAATCACCCACAAGCACCAATCTATAGTTCTGGTACAAAGATTTAACACAAGAGATGAACTAGGGTTTGAGAGGAGATGGTGCTATTGAAGATGTTGATGGAGATTTCCCTCTCTAAGATGGGAGAGTTGTTGGTGATGATGATGACGATGATTTCCCCCGGCGGAATCACTCCGCCGGAGGGCAAAAGTGCTCATGCCCAAGTTCCACCTCGAGACGGCGACGCTTCGTCCCGAAAGTCCTCTCATTATTTTTTTCAGGTTAAAATGACTTATGTACCAAAAGAGGGGCATCGGAGGTGGGCCGAGGGGAGCACAACCCACCAGGGCATGCCTGGGCTCCCTGGCGCGCCCAGGTGGGTTGTGCCCACCTGGTGGGCCCCCTCTGGTACTTATTGGCTCCAATAATTCTCATTTATTCCATAAAAATTCGTCGTGAAGTATCAACTCATTTGGAGTTGTGCAGAATAGGTGGCTTGACGTAGCTTTTTTAGGTCCATTTTTCCAGCTGCTGGAAATTCTCCCTCTTTGTATGAACCTTGCATATTGTGAGAGAAAAGACATTAGAATTACTCCAAAAAGCATTATTATGCAATAAAACAACGTAAATAACAGTAGGTAAACATGATGCAAAATGGACGTATCATTGGCATCTCTACCAATTGCACACAATATTTGACCTGACATTGAACCCTTCAGAAAACAACCATCTAGCCCCACAACTCTTCTACAACCAGCTAGGAAACCCTTTTTGCAGGCATCAAGACAAATTACATTCTCTAGAAAACTGGACTGTCAAAAGTCTCAGGATCTAAAGCCACCGTCATTGTGCTGCCAGGATTGCTTCTAACTAGCTCTAAGTGGTAGTCAAAGATTCGAGAATACTCACCATTTGTCAAATCAGTGAGCTTTTTCATGACTAGCTTCTTTGCTCTCTTGCACTTGGAAAGACTAACATCAACTAGAAGATCCTCAAGTACTGCCTCCTGCATATGCTCTAAATGCCAAGTTGGATTGTGTCTTATCTCTATGAAATACTTCTTCGCAATGATTGTGCTTGTGACAAGCTTGTTGTCCCTCCTAGGAATAAGGTGTGCTCATTATTATACCTCACAACTAGCAACCAGTCTGACCTGTTACTAATTCAACCATATGTGCTCCAAGGACAACTAGGACATGAACACTATGCACTCACCCTTTTCTTTCCATCTTTTGGAAATCTTAAATGGTCGAATTTTGCTAGCCCATATTTAACAAATGCTTGCTTGAATTCCCTGTTATCAGTAAATGCCATGCCCACAACAAACTCTGGTTTCTCATTACTGTCATCATAAACTCTGCCTGTTGTCTTCCTCTCTCTCACTTCATTTACCTCTCCATCGCTGCATTCATCATATGGCATATCGCCATCACTTTCAAAATATGGTGTACCTTCTCCACCTGAATCATCTAGCCAAGAGTTTTCAGGCACAATAAAATCATCAAGCACATTGCATGTTTTGCCCTCATCATCTCTCAACATGTTCTTTCTCACTTCCTGCTTTAATTCTTTTGCATATTTTCTCATCTCTAGGACCTCATCATCAGATGTTGAGTTGTTGCTCTCCGAAGGGGGAATAGCATAGTCACTATCAAATAAATCACTCCCACTATTTACTTCCTCCTCAATTACACTTGATTTTCCTCTGCCAACTGTTAATTTAGAAGTCCTACTAGGCTGATAATACATGTTGGGAAATTGCCAAGGTTCTGGTTCTTCCATGAGCTCCTCTGCAACTACATATTATTGTTGCTCCTCTGCATTTGCATGAACCTGCTCCTCCTCTGAATGTTGTTGATGTTCTTCTCCATTTGAATATTGTTGTTGCACCTTTGAGTGTTGTTGTCGTTGTTGCTCTTCTCCAACTGAATTGTACTGTTGCTCTGGTGCATACTCATCCTCCCAGTCACTACCGCTCTTGCTGCTCTTCTCCATGCCTCAAATCTGTCTACACAATTGAAAGAATCTAAATTAAAAACACTCTTTTAATTTTAGTTCTAACCGAATCAACCCTAAATCAACTATCTCGAGTGCACCATAATCAATTAATGGTACATAGCATGGTCACACTAACCCAAATCAATAACTCCATACATGACGAAGGTAAGATAATTTGGAACCAGAGATCATGAAATCCCCAAACCCTCGAAAACCCCAACCTAAAACAGAAAAAACAGAGGTTTTGCAACACATGCTTGGGCATCCATCTTCGGTGACTAACCTGCTCGTCGCGCTGCCGTTCGATTCTCACTTCATGCCGTTGATCATCATCGCTAAACCTCGTGGCCGCCGTCTCTGAGAGAAGGGAGATTGTTTTGGAGAGGAAGAGAAAGGAAGGGATGCGAAGGGGCTGGGTTTGGGTCGAACCGGCTCGGGGCGTCATTTTAGACCGCACCCAGCAGCCTTTGTCTGACATGACCGGCCGATGGGCCCAACCCAGGCACCACGTATGCAAAACCACCATTCCATACTGCTAAAGTGGAGGTTGGGGGTGATTTATTCGGTTTGGGATAGTCTAGGGGATTAAGAACCATGTTTTAAAGTGGGGGGGGGGGGCTATGTGATAGTTCTGGGGTTATCTATACTTTTTCTGGTGAAATGACATTGGCCATGACAACCATCAGAAGAGACATTATGGCCATTGCTCCCCACGACAATGTGCGTGCACATGGAAGTTGTCATTCAGATACATCATGTGTAATCTCATTGAGTTGCAACAAGCTCACCTGACCTCAACTCATGAAACAGACGGGCCACAGGTGGAAAAAAAAATGCTTCGTTCATGTCAGCTGGTGTCTCGCACGATTTTTCGAGTTGTGTCGCTAGTGGGCTCCTTGGTTGAAAAAAAAAGGCTTCTGAACTCAAAAGGTTATACAATCCTTGATGGTTTTATCTATATGTGCCTCCTTGGTTGAAAAAAAAAGAGAGAATGATCTTGCACTACACTTCATATAAAAATATCATTGGGTTCTGCAATGATACAAAATTATCGTATAAAAATCAAATGAGCATGACGCCGCAATTATTTGTTTTCCTAACTTCTGCGTCTTCACACTTACATTTATAAATCGTTGTCATATCATATCCCGTGTCCGTTTGACAAGTGGCAGTTCTAAATGATCCCAATAACCCATTTTCCAGACTCTGTCTTCACACTCGCGTCAGCCGGGAGCCGGCCTGCCGGCCGGAAGGGTTGCAAAGCCGGTTCACTCTTCACTGCGCGAGTCTCTTCCCTTCCCTCCCTCCCTCCCGGTTCCCACTCCACGGCACCAAACCCAACCGTGACGGTGACCCGAAGTCCCCAACGAACCGGGAACAGTGCACGGGCAGAGCTTAGCGAGGAGCAGTGGCGGAGAAAAGAGATGAGCTTCTCGGGACGGGGCGGCACCTCGGCTCACCACCGCCGCCCGATCCCTCCGCCCCCTCCGAGCCACAGCCCACCGGATAACGCTCCCCGCAACCCTCCAAAGCCCCCCACCGCTCTCGCGCCCCCACCCATAAACCCCCGCTGCCCAGATCCCCCTCCTCCTCCTTCCTCCCCGTCGCCGCGCCGCCGCCGCCATGCATCCCGACGCCACCTCCCCCTCGCACCGCATCGCCCGCGTCGCCGCGCACCTCAACCCCACACGCCCACAGGTAAGCCCGATTTCCTCAAATCTTCACCGCTGCTGTGCCTACTGGTAGAGAACCATGTCTGATGTGACCCATTCCTGTGCGTGCGCAGATGGAGGAGCCCGCGGCGCTGAGGCCCGCGGCGTGCCGCGCCAAGGGCGGCGCGCCGGGGTTCAAGGTGGCGGTGGTGGGCGCGGCCGGGGGGATCGGCCAGTCGCTGTCGCTGCTCATGAAGATGAACCCGCTCGTCTCCGTGCTCCACCTCTACGACGTCGTCAACACGCCGGGGGTCACCGCCGACGTCAGCCACATGGACACCAGCGCCGTGGTAACGGACCCGACCTACTATCTGTTCTCCTCCGTGATGAATCAGCTGCCAGCGACGGGTTTTATGCGTTAATCATAGTGATGTCGATCAGGAGGATGCCGTTGTGAGCACGGATTCATTTGGTTGGTGGCTTGCCTCGTTGTTAGCTTTCTAGCTGGTGTGTTCCGATGCTTTTGCAGCCACTTGGGGTGACATCTGATGGGGGATTCTTATTCTTAACCGCTCCGCACGCTGCCTACCTAAACTGTGACCGATTGGGGGTATGATTGCAGGTTCAGCAGCCTGGAACTGTTAGATAACGACCTCCCAATCATGTGCAGTTTCTGGTGCACCAGCAATTTAACATCTGATCCCTTACTGGTTTTTCCTTGTGCGATCGGCCTAGTGAAGTTCCCGAAATATCTGAAGCCTTGACAATAGCTTGTCTTATGTTGAAAGAAAAAACACCTGTTATTCTTCAGAAAACACCTGAAAGTGTTAAATAATGGCCTCCCAATCATGTGCAGTTTCTGGTGCACCAGCAATTTGACATCTCATACTTTACTGATTTTTTCTTGTGCTATTGGTCTAGTGGAGCTCCCAAAATATCCAAATCCTTGACAATAGCATGCCTTGTATGGAAAAGAAGTACTGACTGTGTATTCTTCAGAAGTACCTTTTATTTATTCATTTAGTTCATATATGGCAAATGATAAGTGCAGTCCAAGCTTTGTTATTGTCTTGACTATTGAGAGTCTGAAAGAAATGACAGGAAGCATTTTCACAAAATGCTGAATTGGCTGCAAATTGAAAAGAAAAGAGAAAGGAAATGATTGTCTTGGAAGTTTTTGTATGCAGCTAACATTTGCAGTCTAATATTTTCAGACTGTTCAAATCAATTAGAGATTTGTTCTGTCTTTGACCATAGATACTGATGTGATAAATAACTGTGTTATATATAACTTTCAGGTGCGCGGCTTCATTGGCCAACAACAGCTTGAGGCAGCACTTACAGGAATGGATCTTGTCATCATCCCTGCCGGCCTCCCAAGAAAACCAGGAATGACAAGGGATGATCTGTTCAACAAAAATGCTGGGATCGTTCGCTCGATTTGTGAAGGCGTTGCCAAGAGCTGTCCTAATGCAATTGTGAATTTGATCAGCAACCCTGTGAACTCAACCGTCCCCATTGCTGCGGAGGTTTTCAAGAGAGCTGGAACTTACTGTCCCAAGCGTCTCCTTGGAGTGACAACACTTGATGTAGCAAGGGCTAACACCTTTGTGGTATGCAGCCTAAGGAAACTATCTTGAATGTCTTCTCTTAAACAGCTTTTACATGCTTGCATGCTCAAGTTCAACATCATGTGCTTAGATACTCTACTAGCATTGCTTATGGCTCTTACTCATTTACTTCTCCTCTTTGTTGCTTTTTTCCAGGCGGAAGTGCTTGGAGTTGATCCAAGAGAAGTCAATGTTCCAGTTGTTGGCGGGCATGCAGGGGTCACTATATTACCCCTCCTGTCACAGGTATCTTATGTTGTTGTCATCAAATTGGGAATGTAATATTTCTCATTAAGAAAAAAATCTCTAGCTTGTATGAACATCAATTGCTAATTTGAAACTAACATCTCCGCAGGTCAGCCCTCCATGCTCATTCACTCCAGATGAAATCAGCTATTTGACTAATCGCATACAGAACGGTGGTACAGAAGTTGTGGAGGTATGATGCTGTTCACATTTAGTTGGTTGAAGCCTTCCCTGTGGGTTCTTCATTTCAGTTTTTTTTAATACTCTGGCTATGCATTTCTGACTGATTATTAGATACTAGACAAACGGTTCCAATATTTGTTTTGTGGAGAAATATTATAGTGCAAACCCCATTTTTCTAATGGTCTCATACTTTTTTTTAAATGATATGCCTTGTGCCTGGTTTTCATTGAAAGCCGAGAATGGTGCATAAGTATATAGGTAGTTGCTGGGGTCCTCACGATTACAGTCCAGAGTTAACAAATGTCTCTGAGCAAAAACAATAGAAGGCCTAACAAATTTGGCATCCAATCATACAGCTCAATGCTACCATGCTTATTAGACATTCGAAAGCAATGTCCTCATGTAGCCATATGAGGCTCTAGTTTTCTAGTCCTACTGTTAGCCGACAAATGAATTGATTTTAGTCGTACATACTTATTGTAGTATGTATGCACAAAGTCCAGATAGCAACACCGCATCTCAGTTGTTTTCTGAAGTAGAATCGCTTAAAGACTGACGTTTTTTTTAACTGGACTTACAGAGTGACAGTGAACGGCCATTGTTGTGTTGTGAGGATTTAGCTGTAATTTCATCCTTGGCATAGTGATATTCTATGCGCTACCAGATGCATACCCTTATCTACGCCCTCTGTGAATTAGTGTTAGTAGTTTCTGGAAGATTTGACAACTAATAGACCCAATTACCAGCACTGATAATAGATTTTGATTGGATAGAGATATTTTAGGAAGTGTAATACAAACCCTATTAGGTAAGCATGAATGAAGTTTCTGCAGTACTCAAAGATGTCGTACTGCACACAGTTATATAGTTTCATATCCTTTTGGTTTTCTGTATCTGAAACTTCTACAGTTCCAGTTTCACCTTTTATTTTCTGTTCTCCATTTGAGTTTCACATCCCCTTTTCACTTACAATTCAGGCAAAGGCTGGAGCAGGCTCTGCAACTTTGTCAATGGTAGGTTGTGCTGCCTACTTTGCATGATTAGTACGTGAGTCAAGTTATACCCAACACTAACATATAATAAACCCTCAGGCTTTTGCTGCTGCAAAATTCGCCGACGCGTGCCTGCGAGGAATGCGTGGTGATGCTGGCATCGTGGAGTGTTCATATGTCGCATCTGAGGTATCGTTTAGTCACACCAGATCCCTACATCTCATCTTTCACAGCACCGAGTCTTATGATTTGTGGCCATATTGTCTCACATTAGGTGACAGAGCTGCCGTTCTTCGCATCGAAAGTGAGGTTAGGTCGCGGTGGAGCCGAGGAGATTCTCCCTCTTGGGCCACTGAATGACTTCGAGAGGTACATCAGCTCTACTCAATTATAGTCGCTTCCATGCAAATCATCACAAACGTCCTTCTTTCCCAAAATAATCGCTTTGCCTGATGTCTGCTTGCAGAGCCGGCCTGGAGAAGGCGAAGAAGGAGCTGAGCGAGAGCATTCAGAAGGGCGTGTCGTTCATGAACAAGTGAGATCGTACGAATGGACCGTCCCCAACCTTATACAGATATGCAAAGACTAAAGAAAGAGTGTGATATAGTGCTCCAATACCTGTAAAGCCACCCCTGCATGTGCAAGACAGTACTAGTACTCCTCCTTTAGCTGCACTGAGCCTTTTCCCGTCGTGGAATATAAATCATGTACTCGTACTAGACAAGAAGAACATATACTTTCGTGAATAGCTGGACCTAACATGTTTACAGCCTCAGGACATGCTATATCTACACGCTTAGGGGCGGAGCCAGGATTTGAACATGAGGGGGGCGAACAGTATTGGTGACATAAAAGATGGAATATCACATTATATTAAGGCTCATGATAGGGTGTTGATAAAGCATGAAATTATGGGTTGGAACTGAAAAAATGATAATTCTCAGCAAAACGTTGGAGCTTGAAGTTGAAGCAACTGGTTTAAAAAAGTATTTACCCCATTAGTTCGTATTGTCTTTTACTTCATCATTAACTAGGAGTGGACGAGCTGCAAATTGCTTTTGGCTCCTGGGCTCCATTGAGCCCAGATTTTTGAAAACTACAAACGAAAATCAAAGTCACAAAATATTCTGCAAGCTTGGATTCTTGAAAATTACGAAAATCATATTTTGAAAAAACATCTGAAACATACATATGGATGTATACTACTCCCTTTGTGCACAATGCAAAAACGTCTTATAGTATGTGATGGAGGTAGCACACATATGTAATTTTTCACACGACTGTTCACTATAAAAGCCTATTGTTTTTGTGGAGCTCATATCAAAACCTATTTTATCAGGACAATTTACATAGATGTAGTATACATCCCTATACACTTGTGTATATTTAAAAAAAAATCATTTAAGAATAAAAAATAAACTGAGCTCCATGGAGCTCGGGAGCAACAAATAGGCTCCCTGCACATGCCTTACTGACTAAATGTTCGCTGGTAGGGTAACCATTTAAAAAAATCACGATAAGATACATAGTCGGAAATAAAGTTCCACATTAAGTGGTTTCTAATGGCATCATGATCATACCAGATTGTCTCCTCCCCCACTCCCCCAATCTCTCCGGTCATGCACTTTATTTTCTTATCATTCATAAGTTCTACACTGAAATTATGTACTCTATTTTAGAACAAGATCAATCTTGAATCTGCTTGAAGTCGTTTAAATTTCATTGTTTCAATATTTCAACCAACTAAAATATAGGTTACTTTTTCTTGTTGAGTGATATAACTGAAATCTATGTTAACTATTGTTTGAAAATGAGTGCATAATTGAAATATATGTAAAATATTTTCTGAAATTGAGTGGAACAATTGAAATGTGTGTTAAGTATTTTCTGAAACTATATAGTAAATGTTTTCTGAAGTCGAGTGATGTAATTGAAACATATGTGAAATTATTTCCATAAAATGTGCTATTTTTTTCTAAAATAGTGAAAAGGTGGAAATATTTTTTTTACAAATAATGAACTAGTTGAACTCACTTTTTTTAATAATGAAATCCTTCCAAATATCAATCTTTTAAATATTAATATGAAAATATATTTTTGACTGGTAATATGAAAATATTTTAAAGTCAAGAACACTTATTTTTAATAACACAAACTTTTTAGATCATTTGAGAAAACCTAGTTGAGATCACTTTTTGATAGCTTTTTGAAATAATGTCAAAGTTGGATTTATTTTCTTTCAAATAATGACAAAGTTGAACACTTTCTTGAAGTAATGAAATAATTGAAATCATATTTTTTTTTTCATATAGTCATACAATTGAAAATCACTTTTTTAAGTACTGGAAGTTTCCTCATAGTACTATTTGAAATAACTAGGAAACATTGCCCGTGCGTTGCAACGGAAGAAAAATATATCACACGCTCCTAGTCCAATAAACATGGCCCAAGCTCCTCTATAGGTTCAAGTCCTCTATTCCAACATGTTGTGTCACTTGTGTCACAGCTTATCCCTTCTTCCCTCCCCTCACCGACAGTGACTGTGGTGTCCTCCGGTGGTTCCTCAGGGTACATGCATCGCTTAGCTTTTATGACATTAATATGTACTCCTTCCGTTTTCAAATATAAGTCTTTCTAGATATTCTAACAAGTGACTACATATGAAGTAAAATGAGTGATTCTACACTCTAAAATATGTCTACATACATACGTATGTCGTAATCCATTTGAAATGTCTAAAAAGACTTATATTTAGGAACGGAGGGAGTACTTGTGTACGATGTAACCACATACTACCTATCTAAATCTTCTTGGCATTCAACCTCTCCTTCGCGTGAGATTCCCCTATGTGCACCTTGGACATTGACTATAGCCTCCATCCCAACTATTTTCCTCCGATGACATAGGGCGCATGTTTTTCCTGACCCTTAGCCTCGACCCATGCGGCGTGGTTGGGTGACGCGCAAAAGTTCTTTCATACCAATAGCGGCCGGCTGGCTCCCAACATGACGCGCATCTCCCGGCTGCATGGATGCCCAAGACGCAATGTCGAAGGCAACACTATCCACGGACGGAAGGAAATTTCAATAACTACAATCATATTGGATAGGGGTGAAAAGGGGCGTCCAACTCTAACGTAAAACTCAAGGCATCCAGCTGCATGTGTTGGCGCAGACCCGAATGACACATCGCACACTACTCCCATGACAAATACTTTTCGTTGAGGAAGATGATACACAAACTGGCGCACGTACTATGGTTTGCCGGTTGCTTTTCGGCGAGACTCGCAAGTATAGATGCTACACTTGATCAATTATGCTTCCACAGACGCGTATATAAGGCTAGCTAGGTCATGGTCGATTTGTCCGTCGGCCAGACGTACACACATACGATCTTCTCGTTTCCTATAGAATGTACCTTCTATCTAGTTCCAATATGACCAAATTATGTTTTTTGAGCAAAACATGACCTTCCTGCATCAAGGCTAGGGCTTCGTCCTTTTGAGCGATGGCTAAAGAAAGGACGGTGGCTGGGCTTGTATGGATCGATCGCTAGGAGCCTAGGGGCTTGGTCCGATCTCTAGGCTGGTTGGGCTTGGTGATATTGTTTAATGTAGTGGTCAGAAAATAGGCCGAAAAAAGGCAACGTCATGTTTTTTGTTTGTTTTGGCTCTACTTATATCCAAATCGCAACTTGCTAATTTTGCTACCCCGGCCGTCACGCATGTCACAATTATGCCTTTCCTTTCTCACCCGCACAACACCATCATAGGCGCAATACCGGTTTTATTTCTTTTGCCCATTTAATGTGTCTTTCCGTTCCCTCAACCATTCTTAATGGCCAGCATGCAAAGTCCCACTCTTTAATTCTGTTTCGCCGTGCATGTCACAATTTATATATCTTTCACCCATTTAATGGGTCTTCCTTTCTCCAATTGCCCCCCATAATCTCCCACCCGACTTTCTTTCTTTGGCCGATTTTATGGATCTTTCCATTCTCCCTTTGCCCCTGTAATGTCCCATCCCGCCCTCTGTGTAATGATTTTCTAGCCAACTTGTTGATTCAAAAACTTGCTAACGTATATAAATCGATAGATTTTGGTGTGAAAAATCAATATGGGATTATTTGATTGGGTAAACCAACATGAAAAAGGCTGATTACAGATTGATGCCTCACTTAGACCTTGACCCGGAAGAAGGAGCCCAAATAAAGATAAGCTCTGTAGCTGGGCTGACCCACAAAGCATCAAGTATATGGTATGTCTCTCTGTAATGTCAAGAACAATTGTCTGGTGGATTGGTTAGCTTGTGTTCGAATCATGTGTTCGAATCATGTCTTTGCAATAAAAAAAGGGTCGCGCTAACTGCCACACGTGTGGCAGGAAGAGAAACACACCACACGTCTCTAATGTAAACAGATTGCCACGTCATCGCATGCATGCATGCAGGAATCTTTTTAGATTTTCAGTTTTTAAAATATTTTATCTCTTAAACGAAAAATCCGATTGAAAATCCGTTTTCACCATTAAATCCCTCACGATGAGATCTTCGAAACTAGATCCCATGTTGATATGTTTTGATGAAATTTTTTTTGGATTAAAAATTGCCATGTCTATTGCATATGAATTGCCATGATGTTTACACTGAAGTTGCCATGATATGTTTCAGCTATTTTCTTCTACATTTAAAAGTAAATTTTGACATTTATAAAATAGGGAATTAAGAAACTAGACTTGACATGAACCATAAACTAAAATTGCCATGATACATGCACGTAAAATTGCCATGGTTCATACAAAAAATAATTTTCATGGTCAAAGTACTGGAGTTGCTATCATCAAAATACTAAAATTGCCATGATCTACAAACTAAAATTTCCACATGGCAACTTTAGTTTAAGCCCTATGGCAACTGCTGTGTAAACATCGTGGCAACTTCTAGCAAAAAAAAAATCCGTCGAAACATATCAACATGGGGTCTAGTTTTGAAGATCTCGTCGAGGCGGATTTAATGGTGAAAACGGATTTTTAGTTCGCTTTTTTATTTAGGAGATACAACATTTTTAAGCCGAAAACCAAAAAAAATTCTGCTGATGTCATCTATTCATATGTGGCAAAATGAGTGGTGATGAAAGCGTGTGGGCGATGTGGAAACGCCCACACGTGTGGGCGTTAACATTACCGTAAAAAAATTGTGCGTTGGGAATTAATTATACCACCCAAGTGGGCTTGTGGACAGCAACAGCGGCCAGCAGCTATATGCGGGTACAGATAAGTTTACTTCCTCCCTTTGCTGGTTTGGCTGCGCGCGCTGAAACGATGCGGTCTGGGTTCGAAACCCATGTAACGTATTTTATTTTTTGAGTCAAAACGGAACGCAGAAAAAGGACGGACGAAAAAAGTACAAAAAACAAGACGTTCGCTGGGTGAGCTGGTTCGGCTGTGCGCGCTGAAACGATGTAGTCTGGGTTCGAAACCCATGTAACGCATTTTATTTTTTGAGTCAAAACGGAACGCAAAAAAAGGACGGACGAAAACAGGGCGACGTACGAAAAATGCCCGATGGACAAAAAAAAGTAGAGAAACAATCCGTCCTTTAATATTAGGTAAAGATAAAGATTAACATATTTGAAATCATTTCTTTTGAAATAACGACTATTTCATTAATATAATTTTCAGTAAAAATTATTTCTAAAATTTCATCAACATATATTCCATTCACATATATTGCAAATAACCATTAACATCTATTATTGTAATCTCAATACATATATGTGTATGATCTTATTAACAAAAATTGTACCCTCCACATTGGGGGCACAAGGAGTTTTTTTCTATTGTTTGTGGTAGTTATTGAGGTGGGAACCTACTTCTACCTTGTTTTCAACAAAGTATTAACCTTAAGGCCACTTACCTAGGTAAGCTTGTTGCCACAAACAACTACACTTGGGAACCCTGCAAAGTTCCACCCAAACATAGAAGTTGCGGGCATCATTCACCCATTAGTTACATTGGTGCCATATGAAATAGAGAGATTGAGTGCAATATGTTCATGGTGGTGGAGGCTCCGTGATCGCTATTTAGGCATGGCCACATGGGCTTGCACAAGGGAGTAGAACGGTACCACCATATAAATACCAATATACTAGCAAACAAGGTTCGTTGCCAAGAGAAGTCACCTACAAGATTTTGTCCCTATAATGCTGGTATGCGACCATTCTAATTTGAAAGAGTTTCAAAAATGTATTAGTAATTAAATTTTCTTGAGTACCAAAATAGGGTACTATCAATGCTTGAAAAATACAAACATAGAGATAGACAAAATAATTGTACGATCATCTCAATTAGGTGAACGCTAATTGATAATAATCTGAAACTACCATGCATATTATCCAACAAGGTATAAAAAGTTGTTCATAGTCTAACATATAGATATAACTATTATTCAATGAATAGAGCTTCTCAATGCAACGCAAATCAAAGAACACTTTTTTCAATATATTAAGGAAAATAGGTAACAACAAGCTTGACCCATATACAAACATGGATTTTGTTCCTAATTAGTTTTGAAGCATCACAATAGTCAGTTGTCTCCGATATATCACCCCTCCAAGTCTCGGATTATTGCAGTTTACGTAAAGAGTGGTTATATTGATCATCAATTATCTCAAAAGTTATCTTGCATATTTCACCGTGTCGTTTGTTTTATGCCCGATATATGAAGTAAGCTTCAAAGATCATTAGATGCATGTGCACCTATTCCCTACAGCACACCAGAGTATTTTATAAAATTGGTAGTTCAATTTTATCGACATCTCAGGAGAAAGCTTATTTCAAACCAACCTTAGCTTCTCCATTTGATAAGAATCATGCTTAGGCCGATATAAGAAACTTCTATACTAATTTTTATACCTTATATTTTAATTGAACTTATTGAAACACAATTTTAGTTACTTTTCTCTTATTTAGCATAATTACATACGATATTGCTAAACATTAATATATTATGTATTTTTTTGCTATAGATAGGTTTGTCATTAACATGATTTTGCTAATTTTAAACTATAGTTTGTATTAGAAGTTTTGTTTAGTTTTCCTTTTTGATAATTAGCATTAAAAATTGATGGGAAAGTATGAGAAAATAAAAGGAACATCATTGCAAGCTCCACATAATAATTTATGCCACTTGTAAATTAGTGTGGGTATAGATATTCGTGTATGATCCTTTGTGTGTATGTGTGTGTGTGTGTTGATTGCATATTTAACATCCTTAAATATATTTGTAGAGATTTATAATTTCCAACAAATATCTTAACAAAGGTTTTTCTAGTGTATGATTCGTATAAGAAACTTCATAAAATCATTCCTTTGGTTGTCCTACATTTTTGTCCCGAAATGAGAAGGAACGCCCTCCCTTTTGTAAACATGAGGGATGGTTATGCAAGATTATATCATCTCTAATTACTGCTCCAAATTTCTTTAGCTCCTCACAAGATTCCCTTTAAGGAAGTTATACCACAACTACCCCTCCTCCTACTCCTCGATCATTTAACTTCCATAGAAAATTTGAGCTGCCTGTGTGTTTATTCATAGACCTCTAGAGTCCTCCTTATCTCAAAACAAGGGCTCCACCACCGTAGTGCAGCCTGATCCCCCTCCCACCTGCCCGTCGCCACTTGTTTTCGCCAAAAATCACCATCATTGACACCACATATCATCGTTGCTGCCGCCACACCGCTCAATTCTGCCATGGTTCAGGGCCTTCACACCCATGAGTACTCGTACTCGTGGTAGTTGAGGTGGGGTGTGCCGACGGCGGACTTCAAGATTGTTGACTTGTCGAGCTCCGACAACGACAACGAGCGCGAGGAGGCACAATTCACAGAAGCCATGGAGAAGTCATAGGAAGAGGTTGTTATTACGAAGGAAATGATGAGGAGGCTGACGCGAAGGAATAGGAAGAGGAGTCGTTGGCACAGGAAAACTAGGCCAACAACGTCAGCCACATCCACATCCTCTTGTAGGAGGAGTCAAGTAGGGAGTATGAGTGGGCACTAGCTGAGAAGGAGGAGCACCAGGTGGCGGAGGAGCTTCTCACAAAGACATCTTTTCACTATGAGATGTGATACATAATTTTTCATGAAGAGTCATCCTTTCACCAAAGAATTGTCCTTTCTATGGACATGACTATTCATAGGTCAAACAACCAAGTTTTTTTTAATAAAGAGAGCTCCCCCTCCTAGCCTACCCCAACTTGTTTGGGACTAAAGGCTTTGTTGTTGTTGTTGTAGAGCTCCCTCTCTGATTTCCATTAAGAGAAATCACGGTGTCTTTTGCTTACAACTAGAAAATAAAATTAAACTAGGACTCACGACAAGGCAGAGGATCACCATGAGAAGAGGGATCCACCCCCTCCCAGCATCTCTCAAAACAGACCTGACTCACGACAAGGCAACTCGGATAATTGCCTCGGCAATAGCGCAAAAAACATTAACGCAACCCAAAGTGCAGACTCTTACATCCACTAGATAGTTCTGAATACAAACGGGGAATAACACATGAACAAAGGAGCAAAATGAAAGATCTTCTAACGGCACACTTCGAGAGAGGGAAGAGCTTCAGCCTTCAATCCTTGCAGCCCCAGCTCTCCATCCATGTGCCATCTGAAGACCTCCTTTGCAACCTGCTTAACCTGCCTTACACCCGCCATCATTGCAAAATATTACATTCATGAACCACTTAAAATCATACTAACTGGAACACAGGGATCAGTCACCATGTTATTATCAAACACCACTCTATTTCTAAGTTTCCATAAAGTCCAGAATATAGCACAAATCCCAACTGCCATTAAATCTCTATCACTTTTGTTGAATTTCTTAAGCCAAGAACAAAATAATTGTTGCACATTATCAGGAATGTCATGCATGTTAAAAGAGCATTTCATAACCATCCACAACATCTTGGCAACAAAATAATGAAAAAAGAGATGATTAATATTTTCTTCTGTCCCACAAAAGGAACATTTGCTATCTCCACACCAGTCCCTCTGAATCAAATTGTCCTTAGTGGGAATAACCCCCCTCAAGGTTAACCACATGAAAACCTTGACACGCGGAAGCATTTTGTTTTCCACATAAACTTATGTGGATATCTGTCCACATTTGAATCATGAACCTATAACAAGATTTAAATGTGTATTTTCCATTACCAGTCAAACACCATATCACCACATCTTTTTGATCATTCAAAATCACCATCCCACAAGCCTCTTTAATGTGAAAGACTCACCATAGAAAGTTCTTCTAAACCCGAATTCATCCAAACCTCCCTCTAAAACATCTGCCACTGATTTCTTTTTATCAAAACAAACATTATGCGACCTAGGAAAACTATCTTTCAAGACTTTATCCCTATCCACCAATCTTCTAAAAATCTAACATTTTTTCCATTCCCTATAAAGAATCTACACCGAAAGAAGAACTCTTTGGGTTTCAACAACTCAGCCCAAAATTGTGAGTCTCTTTGTGTTTTACGCTAGTAATACACGTGTTTTTTACAAATTTATTCATAAGCAAACTCTGCTAGAGGCCTTCTGTTTGTAGATTTTTCACCACCATTTACATAACAAGGCTTTGTTCATCAAAGCTAAATTCTAAATCCCCAAATCCCACATGTCTTTAGGTTTACATACCTCACACCATTTAACCAAATGGTATTTTTTTATCAATATTTTCCCGCCAAAGCAATCCAGCCCTGAAAAATTTCATTCTGTTGTTCACCCCAACAGATAATCATAGAAGGACATCATGAAATAAGGAATGCCAGTTAGTGAAGATTGGATCGGGGTGATCATAACAGCACTAGCTAGCAGCCTCCCCTACCATGTGCCACATTTTCTTCTGGAAGTTTCTAGTGTTCATTTTTATTCCTTTTTTATCAACACGAAGACCTAAGTATTCCAAAGGGAGCCCCCCCCCTCCCGGGAATTGTTTTTGGGGAATAATCATCTTTTTTGTCAAGAGCTTTACCAAACTGGAAAAGTTCAGTTTTATGAAATTTAATTTTCAATCCAGTCATCTGATCAAATAGAGACAATATACATTTCAAATTATATGCACTATCAAAATCATCCCACAGAAGAAAGATGGTGTCATCTGCATAATGCGGCATGTTGACACCACCCTCCAAATTATCTGTCAGCAATCCTTTGATCAAACCATTCTTCCCAGCATTATCCATTAACATTGTCAAAGCATCTGCTGCTAAATTAAAGATTAAAGGAGATAAAGAATATCCCTGTCTCAAGCCTTTATGGGTAGGAAAGTATGGTCTAGAATTATCATTAAATTTTATATACACATCCCCCCTCCAATGGTCCCCATAATCCAGTCAATCCACTTATTAGGAAACCCTTTCAATTTCAACATTTGAAATACAAAAGGCCATTTGACCTTGTCATATGCTTTTTCAAAACCAACCTTGAACAACAAAGCATCTTGTTTTTAGTATGAACACTATTCAAATACTCATGTAGGACTAGGACCCCTCCATAATATATATGCCCCCTAAAGAAGGCAGTTTGAATTGGAGAGATAACCTCTCTAGCAACCCCATTCAGTTTGTTCATCAAAACTTTTGTAAAATATTTAAAACTAACATTTAAAAGAGATAAGTGTATACTTATGTATCTGGTTAGCATCTTTACTTTTCGGAAGTAAAGTGATAATCCCATAGTCGAGTATACTAATATCTAGCTTTCATTTATGAAAATCATCAAACATAGCTTTCAGATCATGTTTGACCAAGTCCCAGAAGTGTTGATAAAACTCAGCTGTAAACCCAGTTGGGCGAGGAGATTTATTATGTGCCATTTGAAACACTATGTTTTTTATTTCTTCTAAGGAAAATTCTTCTACTAGCCTTTCTCTAGCAGAAATAGGTCCACCACACAACCACCCTCATCGGCGAGTGAGAGCACTCGATCCCATAGCACCACTTCACCCCACCGGTAAACGAGCATCCCCATCGCCTTGAAGTCCGGCAAGTACCACTCTGACCAAAGCGAGTCACCATGAGCATCGCCTACCACGTCGCATGAAACTCTATGTGTCATCATCTTCCTCCGAATATGATGAATCAACCAGGACGAGGTAGTATGAAGGCCAAACTGCCAAGATCTAATGGACTTTATTGATTCTTAATAGTACAATCATGGGACTGCTCTTCGAGATTGACATGGCTTAACATGAATGTTGCATTAGGAGCCAATTTTCTTTACCTAATATTAAAGGGATGAGGCTTTCATAGTTCTCCATAAGTCCTCCCTTTATACCCTTTGATTTTGTGTTAACCATAAAATTTGACGACTGAGATCAATGCCAGATTGAACAAACCGAAAAGGAAATCTTCACGGTTTTTTTGTCCGTACATGCAGGAAGCCAGCCTATCTACCCTTCATGTCTTGCTTTGGGCCTACTAAGCCAGCCCATCACTTTGTTCCCATCTCTCTTGATTCCCTCCTTAAAATCTGGATGCACCTGTCGTTCCCACATAAAGATGGATTCAAGAGAAATGGGGACGGCAGGTGCATCCTTCGTGTCTCGCTTTTTGATTGATTACTAACCTTCAGTTGATTCCCACACGAAGGATTCCATCCTTCGTGTCTCTCTTTGGTTTTCAGATGGTGCTTTTTGATTGATTCCCATACATGACGTTGCATGCAGTGATCTGAGAAATAAAGTGTGATTTGGTTGTGCTAACTAGTAAGACACAAAGCCGAGGTAGGGTAGGATGGGTTACACCTTTGTTCAGAGATAAGACTGAGATAGAAGATGCTCAAAGTTTGATGGTATGATTGCATGAGGCATCCATGGCGGTGACATATGCTCAGTGTATGTGCTTCACCTGATGGCTGTAGCGTGCCTCATGTAGGCTAACTCTCAGCTTCTTTGGAGGTCATATAGTGATGCTATGGGCACAAAGAATCTGAAGGTTAGTAATTTAGTATTTACCTCATCGATTCTTCTTCGATTAAGACATTGTTGATTTCATGATTTAGTGTACTTCTAACTGCTACTAAAATAATTCAACCATATTGGGCCATCTGCTATAGAACTAAACGAACCATCTGGAAGTAGGATGCATTGCATTTTTCGGAGAGAATTTATAGTAGCACAATGTACAACATAAGGGGTGTATAGACAGTGTTAGGTTGAAAGAATTGTTAGCCTCAAGCTGTCAAGCATGACTGTAAGAGGATTATACGAACTATAATATGGATCTACATATATAAATGATATTGTGGAATTTATTTGAGAGAACAATGGGCACATGTTTGCATAAATTACTGGTATAAACAACTTTGGAGAGATCCAATTTCACTTGGTTGGTAATTAAGAGAAGTAGTAGTTAAATTTAATCTCTAAAAATCCGGAATGTACCCAGTTCCTTATATGACAAATCTTGGATTTTCGAGACACAAGGAAAAAGGAAAATCATGGCGTTTTAAATTATTTTGTAACCTTTCGGTTGAATTTTTATGATGATGCTCCTTAATTATATACATTGATTGATGTACAACAATATGAGTGCTGCCATGTAGAGGAGCATCAAACTCTAACACTACGCGCAAGATCGAGATCATCAACACCTGAAGGAGAGATGGAGGGAGAGATATATGCATTAGCCACGTTATAATGCACGGGCTCTTTTGCTCCAAAGTTACTAAACTCTCAAAGAATGTGCTCCAAAGTCGAAGGCACCCGGTCGAACTCCTCAGCACACCCATCCCTCTCCACCCACAGAGCTCCCATCTCTGCTAAATGGAACAAATTAAATGATGTCTAGAATTGCTTGCTGCTGCAATTATTATTCTAGGTTGGTTTGCCTGCTGCTGCTATTACTTTTTTTTGAGGGAATCTCATCATGACGGTTTATATTTCATGTGAGAATAAAGATACATCGTTTGATAAAATGTCTACTAGAAACCCCGGAGGCTCTGACTTCCAGACAATTGTTCGAGAAGTCTCCGAGTTCCTAGACAATACATCTGCCGCCATATTGGTCTGCCTAGGACAGTGATGAAAACATATCAAAATAAAATTACGAGCTAAAAAAGAGCATTCTTCATAGATTGTCGCCGCTGGGCCGAGGGAATTGCCACCATTCTGCATGATCTCAATTACCTCCATACAATCTGCCTCCACATAGATTTTGTTGCAGCCCATATCATTAGCGAGAAGAAGCCCGTCCCTAAGACCCCGAGCTTCTGCTGTCCCCGCATCTTCCACGAACGAAATATCAACAGAAGATGCAGCCAAGAAAAAACTTGTGTCATCACGTAAAATTGTCTAGTACTCCCAGTACCTCTGTCTTGATCAAACGTAGCATCAACATTGAGTTTAACTAGACCATCCGGCGGCTTGTTCCATCCATGTCTCCCGATTCTCATATGTTTAGATTGTGCCCGTGAGGAGTTTTTTGCCAAAGCTAAAATTTCTTGTGCCGATCTCGTTGGCTCAAAAAGGAGCTCACCATGAGTGAACTGGTGACGCTCCCACCACACATACCAAACACCTATGGCCAGTAGATCATTGCGGTTAACATCAGCCACCAACGACTGAATTTGATTCCTGGACAGTAGCACATCCGCCAACACAGACCCCCCCCTTCCCTTTCAGATGTACATACCTCATTGATCAAGGGTCCCGGACCTAGAATTCGCCATATTTCTTGCACTCTCGGGCACAAAAACAAAGCGTGCCTAATGCTCTCACAGTCGGATGTACAAAGCGGGCATTGGGAACTAGTTATCATATGCCTATTCGCAAGGACTCCGTAACAAGGAATGGCTCCAAGCAAAGCTCTCCACACATGGATTTTTATTTTTGCCGGCACACGCAATTTCCAAATGGTTTGCCAGACTGGACTAGTACTTGAGGCTTGACCTGAGTTTGTAATTCTCAACTTTCGTCCGTGCTGGTGCTCCCATTCTTCATGGTAAGCTGATCTAACAGAAAAAAATCCCACTTCTGTTAAAGTGCCATGAGACAAAATCATCCATCATACCCACTGCCAAAGGGACGTTCATAATTCGTTGCACATCAATAGGCCAAAATATATCATTTAATAATTGTTCATCCCACATCCTATTTTCAGCATCAATGAGTTTAGAAACTCTTGTAATCAAAATGTTACCTCTCGGTGTCATAACTTTCCGTGTAGGACTGCTCGGTATCCATGGATCTTCCCAGATATTAATTTCAGAACCATCGCCTGCTCTCCAAATATGTCCTCGTTTGAAAGTTTGAATACCACTCCACACACTCTGCCATGTGTATGAGCGCCCTTTCTTCAGACTACAGTTGAGGAGGTCTTCATCAGGGAAGTATTTGGCCTTTAGAACTCTAGCACATAAAAAATCTGGTTCACTTAACAATGCTGCTGCTATTACTTAAGATTATTGATATTAGTAAATTTTCTAGTTTGGGAACATAAATTTACTCGGAATCATACATGCCCCATGTGATGAGCTCACGTTGCAATTCTCAGATGATCCATCTTTTTCTCATGAGCGACTGTTATCCCACGACACAATTTCTAAACCCGGCCAACTGTGGTTCATAGGAACTGTTGTTTTCTTTCGTTGCAACGCATGATCATTTGTGCTAGTAGAATAAAGAAGGATTGATTGATTCAACTGCATTTTTTTCTTGCAGTTTTTTTTGCGAGATTTTTTTTCCTGCAGTTGATTCAACCGTATCTTTTTTTGTAGTTGACCGGGATGCAGTTGTTTCGTGCAATCGATTGAATTGTAACTCGTGTCAGTCAACGACATGTGTGCCTCGATTGCATCATCTCAGCGGTAACACGTGTATCGGCTACAAACATGATGTTCTGATTACACCATTTATTACGAAGAAACAAAGAGTTCCCTGCACATAAGGCTGGCCATAGTGGAGGTAATATAAGTACTACCTCCGTTTAGGTGAATAAGTTATTCGCGTAGTTTTAGGTTGACGATTTAACTATCAAAATATGTATTATATGTGACAAAAATTATATATTTAGAAACTACATGTCATGCATAGTAACTATCAAAATTATATATATTATATGTGACAATTAAAAAAAAAGAGATGATCATAATAACATAGGTAGATACTGTAACATAATAAATGTTATGCTACTATGTGTCATGCATAGCAATAAATGAGATCATCTATGATACTAATATGTAATACTATGCACTATAGATGTAGTATTATACACTAGTATCATATGAATGATATTAATATATGATACTCCTCAGTATGACGAGACTAAAAAGGAAAAAGAAGGAAATAGTCTTCGACGTCGCAGATTGGACCAAAGCTCTCATGAGCGGGGACAGCTGGTCGCGGGCAATCCTATTCCGGGCTCAGTTCGCTGTCTTTTTTTTAGGGCGTCGCTGGTTTTCCTTTTAGAATGTGGGGGTCGCTGGTTAGCAACCTGTGGCGCGTACCCCCGCACCCGTTACATACTGATATTGGGCCGGCCCAAATTAGATATATTCCGCATTTTTGGTTTTGTTTCACCTTGAATTTTTTATTTTATTTTCAATTAACTTATTCCTTTATTTTTTCAATACCGTTTCTTCTTTTATTTTTATGTTCATTTTTATTTTTTACTTTTATTTTTATTTTCTATTTTCATTTTTCACATTTTATGAACATTTTTCAAATTCGTGCCCATTTTTCGAACTCATGAACATTTTCCAATTTCCTGTTTTTATGAATGTAAAAACTTATATTCGCTACCATTTTTTCAAAAATCACTAACAAATTCTGAATTCATGAATATATTATAAATTTGAGAACATTATTAATTTTATGTCTTAAATGTTATGGTTAACATTTTTTAAATTTTTTGACAAATTCGCCAACATTTTTTGAATTCATGAAATATTTTTAAGTTCCTGAACATTTTTTGTAAATTTGTGAACATTTTTGAAATTGTCGAACATTTTTTCAAATTTGGGATTTGTTTTTGAAATTCATGGACATTTTTTCTAAATTAATGAACATATTTTGAGTCGATGAACTTTTGTTAGATCATAATCAACTTTTAATTTTTGTGAAACTATTTTTTAACGATTTATGACCATGTTTGGCGAACTTTTTTTGAATTAATGAACATTGTTTTGAATCGATAAACATTTTTGGAATTGGCATACATTTTTGAAATTCATGAACAATTTTTTAAATGCACGAAGTTTCTTAAAATTCATGACATTTTCAGTACAGACTACATACAGAGCAAAATGAGTAAATCTATACTTTGAAATCTTAGAAAGACATATATTTAGGAACTGAGGGATTAGGAGGTCTCGCGGGTTGCTACGGGACATGCAACTGGGCACTGGTCACGTGATGGACGCTCGTACCCGTTTTGGCCTAATTCTGATATGAAATGCTTCCGGTTTGATTTTTTCATGTACCTAAACATTATTGTTGCATCAGTAACTTTTTTCGGCGGGCCGGATCACACCGGAGAAGAAGAAACCTTGCCGAAGAAGAAGTAGTTTCACTATTTATCTTAGGAGAAGCAGCAACCTCATTATCTATTTAGAAGAAAGCAACAACCCCATTGTCTAGGCTGAGAGGTTCACGGGGTCGCCAGAACCGTTGTAGGTCTGTTGAGCTTAGGCCAACTCCAACACGCGGACGCAAACGAACGCAAATTTATTTCGTTTTCTGTCTGTTTGGGTCAGCTGGAGGCGTGCCGTCCGCCTAAGTCTGGCCAGTGCGCCCAACCGCCCGTCCCATTTCATCAACACAGCCGATTCTATTTGCAACAAACATATATTTTTCCGACTAAATCAGGCCAACGGCTATAGTTCATGTCTGTATACATGCCAACCTGCAAAAAAAATCACCTTAATTCTTGTCGGCACATTTACCGGCGGCCGACATACTTGCCAGCACACAAAAAACGGTCATAATTGCCGACATACAAAATGATAGCGCCCCAGCCATAGTTCATCCATCTAGCTCGAGCATCTCCTTTCGTCTCTTCCCGAACTAGACCCTTCTCCTTGCGACACCTTGGTCAAGTCGACCGACTCCACTTCCTTTGCCATTAGCGTGAGCGTCACCTCTTTTGCTTTTGTCTCTGCACTGCTCGCCTCAATCCCTAGCTTCTTTATTTGTACGTTATGCTCGATCTCGAGCTTCTTCTTTTGTATCTCGATGTAGACCTTCATTTGATCCTCCTCCTCCTGTCGCTTCCTCTCCTCCCTCCCTTCCTTTGGATCATGAACCCCTTCAAAGTTTCTTGCAAGGCGGATGTCGCGCATCACGCTTGTCATTCACCTTAGAGTTGGTCTTCCCCCTCGACCGCATTGGCTTGGTGGGAGAGCTCATCGTGAAACAATGGCTCCCCGTCGATGTCCGCGTCATCTTCTTCCTCTTGGCCATAGGTCTCTTATTGCCATTGATCGCCTTGGCCGTTGGTGTTCTCTTGGCCGGGCGTGAAGTGGTCGTTGCCATCTTGGTTTTGGGTCTTGTCGGCATCGTAGTCTTGGGCACCCTTGAAAATGATGTTCTGCATGAAATCATTGTTGCAGGCCGGGTCATCATGCGTCGTCGTCGGGGCCCGCGTATCTTGAACAGGCTGCAGGGGTCGATAAGGTTGCCTATGGGGATCTCCCGCGACCGCTTCCTTTGCGTCCTGGTGGACGACTGACCTGCCACATGTGGCATTGAGGCCGACGGCCGCATGCAAGGGGGTGGCCGACACAATCACACTCACTTCTGGTGAACGATCCTGGGGCGAGGTGGAGAAGCAGGACGCGCCCGGGTCGGGTTGGGGAGGAAACCCGTGCGCCTGGGGCATTGTGGAGGTGTGCGGCGACTCCAGACAGGGCAGGCGAACATCGAGCCCGTGCTTTCCGCGGCCATTGTGGCGGCAAGAATGGCCGACTCGCTGTGATGAACCCCTAGCATGAGGACGGCCTGCTGCGTGGCCTTGGCGATGAGGGCCTCGTCTCCGCAGCGATGGTTTGCTTTTACACGGCGGTGGCAAGGGTGGGAGTGGCAGCAGCTTTTTTCTCCACCTCTTTGGCCCTTCGGCCAGCCCTCTTTGTCGTCTCCTTCGGCGTGCACACCTTCTTGGGCTTCTTCTCTACGTGCACTGGGTGGGCGTCCACATCGTCGACCATGGGGGCCGGGATGATGGCCGCGAGAGGAGGGGTGGCGTCGGCCATGGCCAGTCGCCGGGGGGGGGGGGGGGGGGGGGGGGGGGGGGGTGAGGAGAGAGGGAAATGAGGGCGGATGTACACCGAGGGGCGGGGAAGGGGAGGACAAAGGCGGCCATCGCGAGCTTCCATGACGACGCAAACCCGGCCTAAATTTAGGCCGAAAATCGATCGCGGGCGGACGAAAAACAGACAACCATCCGTTTGCGTCGGTGCTTGAGCCATGATTTCTGTCAGTTTTGACCCAAACAAATGCGTGCGGACCAAATGGGTGGGCGCGTTGTAGTTAGCATTAGAGGGATGGTCGCGACGGTGGCCAGCAACGACAGTGGAGGGAGGTTGGAGGACGGGCGGGGCGACGAGGAGGTGTGTGGTAGCGCCCGCCGACCACGGGGTTGGAGGTAGGCGGATGAGGCAGGGTAGGCCGACGGATGCAGAGAAGGGTGGATCAGGTCGTGCTTAAGAGGAGGAAGACGGCGTGTGAGAGTTTGGATATTAGGAAAACTACTTACCTAATTATCTCCCCCGCCCTTTCATGGGGGCGGGCCCTTGCTCCCTCAATCTCCAATCAGAAATCACCATGTTACTGATTACGTTAATCCAGTAATTATCGTTACGTAGGTGTAGATTACTCCGTCTTCCGTGTGTGCTTGTGTGGTACTGTAACGCTGCCGCACCGCGATCTCACTCACTCTACAGTGTCTACACTATAACATCTTGACCCAGCAATATGCATTTCTACTAATTATCTCTGCTCCAGTCTTCTACTCATTTGTAGCATTCCCGTTTTTTTTCCCCTTCTCCTGTGGTACCGGTGGTGTTGCACTTTACGCTCCAGAATCTAGCAAATTATCAGGTCTGGCCGCGCGTCAGCGCGTGCATTTTGCCTGATCATAGCTTCCACTCGAACGTGTCTGTCTTAATTCTGGTGTCGAGAGTACTCTTACCTAGGCTCGCCTAGTCGCTTTCGTTCCCCAGCGGGGTGTAGCTAATGCCTCGATCTCCGGCCTCCGCTCTCCGGCGGCAACCAATCATGCTCCGCTCCAGCTCAGCGGCGCTCGCCGCTGCGCCGGCGACATCAACTGGGCCTCTTCTTTACGTGCGTGCTCAATCATGGAGCATGAGGACGCGCGCACGCGCACGCGGGGCTGCAGAGCCTGCTACCGCCGAGACAGCGGCGTCAGATAGATGGCTCGGGAGGGCACGGGCCCGTACCTACAGGCGCTCCACCACGAGCACCAACAGGATTACAGGAACACGGCGATGTTGTTGCCGCGCCTCCCTTGCCGCAGCCCTCCTCTCCTTCTCGCTCTGCTCTGTGTCTCTCGCCGTCGCTCTGCTCACTGACAAAGAAGAAGAAGTTTAGAAAGGTTCAGAGAGGAGACAGTGGACACAAGGATTTTTCCGGCGCTCGTACGCCTTTTCCTTTCCTCGAGCACGAACTCGACAATGTCACAGAGCTACAGAGGGGAGCCAGGGTTTTATACCCGCGAGCACCGGCCTGCACGACCTCGCCCTGCACCAACTCGCCCACCCACTCCCCCACGCCCTCCGCGCTCTGGCCGCGTCCACGCATCGCGCCCGAACGCGATCGCCACGGCCTGCCAGCGCGCCCGACGCGGTCTACCCCTCCTTATCGCTCGCTAACAACCCGGGCGTGGCCCCGCGCTCACACGTGCTGGCTCACGCACACTCACACGCCCGCACGGACATGCCCGCGCACGCACACACGCATGCACCCGCTGCGAACCCGACGCGTCCAGCTCGTCAGACGCGCGCCCATACACGCGCCCGGCTTGCTCGATGCATCGGCCGCGGCTTATTGCCAACACACGCGCCCTAAGCCGCGGCTCAGAGCAGCCCGCCGTCCTCGACGTCGCCGTCGACCAGCAGTGCACGCTCCGGCGCCGGCGCCTTCTTCCACTGCGGGCAGTCACGCTTGACGTGACCCCGCTCGCCGCACTTGTAGCACCGGCCTTTCTTGTTGCCGCCGAAGCCCGACGCCTCGCTGCGCGTCCCGTCGTCGTCGTCCCGAGCTCCATCGCACAGTCGCTCCCGCGCTCGCCACTGTGCCGCAGTGAACATGAGCTGCCCGTCCGCGTTCTCGCCGCCTGCCTGCCCGCGCCGATGGAGCCGCTCGCCGAACGCCTTCAGGCGTCCGAGCGCGTCCTCGAAGAGCAGCGTGCCCAGGTCGCAGAACTGCTTCATTCCGGCGACCGCCGCGTACAGCCGGTCCGGGACGCAATCCAGGAGCTTCTTCACCATCGTCGCGTCGTCGAGCGTCGCCCCAAGCCCGGTGTAGCGCGCCGCCATGCCGCTGATTTTCCCAGCGAACGCGTCCAGCGACTCGTCACTCACCATGCGCAGGAGCTCCCACTCCCCGCGCAGCGTGCCCAGCCGCGCCGCGCGCACGCGATCTGCTCCGACGAACCGAGCCTTTAAGCTGCACCAGATCTCCGCCGCGGTCTTCTTCGCGGCCACCTGCAACAGAAGGTCGTCGCCGAGCGCCCGGAGCAGATAAGCCCTCGCCGGCTTGTCCTTCTTAGCGATCACCGCCGATGCCGCGTCCTCCGGCGGCACCACCGCCTCCCACAGACCTGCGGCGTCCAGGTCGGCCTCCACCTTGATGGCCCAGGTGACGTAGTTGTCCCCCGTGAGCACCGGCGCTGGATGCGCCACCGCGCCGCCCGAACCACCACCGTACGGTACGATGGACATCGCCGGCGCGCCCTGATCGCAACTAGGCTCTGATACCAATTGTTGTTGCCGCGCCTCCCTTGCCGCGGCGCTCCTATCCCTCTCGCTCTGCTCTGTGTCCCTCGTCGTCGCTCTGCTCACTGACGAAGAAGAAGAAGTTCAGAAAGGTTCAGAGAGGAGACAATGGACACAAGGATTTTTCCGGCGCTCGTACGCCTTTTCCTTTCCTCGAGCACGAACTCGACAATGTCACAGAGCTACAGAGGGGAGCCAGGGTATTATACCCGCGAGCACCGGCCTGCACGACCTCGCCCTGCACCAACTCGCCCACCCACTCCCCCACGCCCTCCGCGCTCTGGCCGCGTCCACGCATCGCGCCCGAACGCGATCGCCACGGCCTGCCAGCGCGCCCGACGCGGTCTACCCCCCCTTATCGCTCGCTAACAACCCGGGCGTGGCCCCGCGCTCACACGCGCTGGCTCACGCACACTCACCCGCCCGCACGGACATGCCCGCGCACGCACACACACACGCACCCGCTGCAAACCCGACGCGTCCAGCTCGTCAGACGCGCGCCCATACACGCGCCCGGCTTGCTCGATGCATCGGCCGCGGCTTATTGCCAACACACGCGCCCTAAGCCACGGCTCAGAGCAGCCCGCCGTCCTCGACGTCACCGTCGACCAGCAGTGCACGCTCCGGCGCCGGCGCCTTCTTCCACTGCGGGCAGTCACGCTTGAAGTGACCCCGCTCGCCGCACTTGTAGCACCGACCTTTCTTGTTGTCGCCGAAGCCCGACGCCTCGCTGCGCGCCCCGTCGTCGTCGTCCCGAGCTCCGTCGCACAGTCGCTCCCGCGCTCACCACTGTGCCGCAGTGAACATGAGCTGCCCGTCCGCGCTCTCGCCGCCTGCCTGCCCGCGCCGACGGAGCCGCTCGTCGAACGCCTTCAGGCGTCCGAGCGCGTCCTCGAAGATCAGCGTGCCCAGGTCGCAGAACTGCTCCATTCCGGCGACCGCCGCGTACAGCCGGTCCAGGACGCAATCCAGGAGCTTCTTCACCATCGTCGCGTCGTCGAGCGTCGCCCCAAGCCCGGTGTAGCGCGCCGCCATGCCGCTGATTTTCCCAGCGAACACATCCAGCGACTCGTCACTCGCCATGCGCAGGAGCTCCCACTCCCCGCGCCGCGTGCCCAGCCGCGCCGCGCGCACGCGATCTGCTCCGACGAACCGAGCCTTCAAGCTGCACCAGATCTCCGCCGCGGTCTTCTTCGCGGCCACCTGCAACAGAAGGTCGTCGCCGAGCGCCCGGAGCAGATAAGCCCTCGCCGGCTTGTCCTTCTTGGCAATCACCGCCGACGCCGCGTCCTCCAACGGCACCACCGCCTCCAACAGACCTGCGGTGTCCAGGTCGGCCTCCACCTTGATGGCCCAGGTGACGTAGTTGTCCCCCGTGAGCACCGGCGCTGGATGCGCCACCGCGCCACCCGAACCGCCACCGTACGGTATGATGGACATCATCGGCGCGCCCTGATCGCAACTAGGCTCTGATACCAATTGTTGTTGCCGCGCCTCCCTTGCCGCGGCCCTCCTCTCCCTCTCGCTCTGCTCTGTGTCCCTCGCCGTCGCTCTGCTCACTGACGAAGAAGAAGAAGTTCAGAAAGGTTCAGAGAGGAGACAATGGACACAAGGATTTTTCCAGCGCTCGTACGCCTTTTCCTTTCCTCGAGCACGAACTCGACAATGTCACAGAGCTACAGAGGGGAGCCAGGGTTTTATACCCGCGAGCACCGGCCTGCACAACCTCGCCCTGCACCAACTCGCCCACCCACTCCCCCACGCCCTCCGCGCTCTGGCCGCGTCCACGCATCGCGCCCGAACGCGATCGCCACGGCCTGCCAGCGCGCCCGACGCGGTCTACCCCTCCTTATCGCTCGCTAACAACCCGGGCGTGGCCCCGCGCTCACACGCGCTGGCTCACGCAAACTCACACGCCCGCACGGACATGCCCGCGCACGCACACACGCACGCACCCGCTGCGAACCCGACGCGTCTAGCTCGTCAGACGTGCGCCCATACACGCGCCCGACTTGCTCGATGCATCAGCCGCGGCTTATTGCCAACACACGCGCCCTAAGCCGCGGCTCAGAGCAGCCCGCCGTCCTCGACATCGCCGTCGACCAGCAGTGCACGCTCCGGCGCCGGCGCCTTCTTCCACTGCGGGCAGTCACGCTTGAAGTGACCCCGCTCGCCGCACTTGTAGCACCGGCCTTTCTTGTTGCCGCTGAAGCCCGACGCCTCGCTGCGCGCCCCGTCGTCGTCGTCCCGAGCTCCGTCGCACAGTCGCTCCCGCGCTCGCCACTGTGCCGCAGTGAACATGAGCTGCCCGTCCGCGCTCTCGCCGCCTGCCTGCCCGCGCCGATGGAGCCGCTCGCCGAACGCCTTCAGGCGTCCGAGCGCGTCCTCGAAGAGCAGCGTGCCCAGGTTGCAGAACTGCTCCATTCTGGCGACCGCCGCGTACAGCCGGTCCGGGACGCAATCCAGGAGCTTCTTCACCATCGTCGCGTCGTCGAGCGTCGCCCCAAGCCCGGTGTAGCGCGCCGCCATGCCGCTGATTTTCCCAGCGAACGCGTCCAGCGACTAGTCACTCGCCATGCGCAGGAGCTCCCACTCCCCGCGCAGCGTGCCCAGCCGCGCCGCGCGCACGCGATCTGCTCCGACGAACCGAGCCTTCAAGCTGCACCAGATCTCCGCCGCGGTCTTCTTCGCGGCCACCTGCAACAGAAGGTCATCGCCGAGCGCCCGGAGCAGATAAGCCCTCGCCGGCTTGTCCTTCTTGGCGATCACCGCCGACGCCGCGTCCTCCGGCGGCACCACCGCCTCCCATAGACCTGCGGCGTCCAGGTCGGCCTCCACCTTGATGGCCCAGGTGACGTAGTTGTCCCCCGTGAGCACCGGCGCTGGATGCACCACCGCGCCGCCCGAACCGCCACCGTACGGTACGATGGACATCGTCGGCGCGCCCTGATCGCAACTAGGCTCTGATACCAATTGTTGTTGCCGCGCCTCCCTTGCCGCGGCCCTCCTCTCCCTCTCGCTCTGCTCTGTGTCCCTCGCCGTCGCTCTGCTCACTAACGAAGAAGAAGAAGTTCAGAAAGGTTCAGAGAGGAGACAATGGACACAGGGATTTTTCCGGCGCTCGTACGCCTTTTCCTTTCCTCGAGCACGAACTCGACAATGTCACAGAGCTACAGAGGGGAGCCAGGGTTTTATACCCGCGAGCACCGGCCTGCACGACCTCGCCCTGCACCAACTCGCCCACCCACTCCCCCACGCCCTCCGCGCTCTGGCCGCGTCCACGCATCGCGCCCGAACGCGATCGCCACGGCCTGCCAGCGCGCTCGACGCGGTCTACCCCTCCTTATCACTCGCTAACAACCCGGGCGTGGCCCCGCGCTCACACGCGCTGGCTCACGCACACTCACACGCCCGCACGGACATGTCCGCGCACGCACACACGCACGCACCCGCTGCGAACCCGACGCGTCCAGCTCGTCAGACGCGCGCCCATACACGCGCCCGGCTTGCTCGATGCATCGGCCGCGGCCTATTGCCAACTGGCGAGCCTGCTACCGCGCGCCTGCGTGATCGAGAGCGTGATCTGATCCGAGCAACGACCCCTCGCATGCATGCAGTGGTTAGTTCCTATGACTGTGCTGCACCGCTGTTGCTACATTCCACTCCAGGGCCGTGCGCTCCTGTAGGCCGTGTGCTTCCGCTAGGTGGACGGACGCCTTCTTCGTCAGGCAAACAAGACTGCACCACCACAACAATGGAGCCCCCCTTATGGTACGTACCATGATGCCACGTGAGCCGGCCCATTGACCGCTAAAGACGACGACGTCCTCGGCCTCTTCTCTGCTGGTCGCCAAAAATGCTACACACACGGATTTTTACGCGGCTGCAACGGACCCTTTCATCTTACTCTTAAACTCCCCCCGATTTTCATGGGGTGGGGCCCGCTTCACCTCTTCTTCTCAATCACACCTTTCCACATCAGCACGTCCTGTAAAAGTCCGTGAAATTATTCCGTGTGTGTAGCAAAGCTCGCTGGTCGCTGGACCATTTGCACCCAGACGCCCACACGCTGGCGGGTGTACGCTGACTTCCGCTCCACCTTCCGCGCGGAAAAAGTCCGAAACAAACCTTAAACTTGTAATCCCGAAAATCAGCACATCAATTTTTTTATTTTTTTGCGTAGTCACACCGAAATTTTTAATCCCGGTCTATTTTAAACCTTGACGGTATTTAGCTGGTATTCGCTGATGTGGCAAGGGCTGGCTGGACATTGGGACAAATTGGCTGGCCCATTAGCACAGTCGCTCGCTTGCTCTACTCTGTTGTTTTTTGTTTTTCAACAAAAAATCCAAACAGCGGCAAAAATAAGAGCACAGTCGCTCGCTTGCTCTACTCTGTAGGTTTTTTTTTTCAACAAAAAATACAAGCAGACGCAAAATTATGTTCCGTGTAAGGGGACTCGAATTCAAGACAACGCAGTAGCACAGACTGTACCTAACCAATAGAACAGACCGCAAAAATAGATAGCGCGTCGCATTAAAAAACTGATAGAAGCTTATGTTTTTTCATATATGAAAACATTCCTGAAAAAATGTGAACAATTTTGAACTACCGATAATATTTTTTAACACAAATAATTCACAGAATTACATTTTTTTAATGTGACATGGTAACATATTGCCAATACGTGTATTACATTTTCTCAGTAACAATAAATATTTCATAAAATTACACGAACATTTTATTACAATTGTTTAATTTTTTACAAAAAATCAGGTTTGAATTTTTTTCCCATGTTTAAAAAATATATATGTTTGAAATAGTGTTCACTTTTTCAAAATTGGTTGTGTTTCCAAAAATGTTCCTTTTCTAAAAAATATTCAGAATTTTCTAAAAGTGATCCCACCTAAAAAACGGATATTTTAAAGATTTTTGGGCCTGCATATTTTCAATATTTTTTTGCCCTTCAAAAAATGATTCAAATCTCGGCGCTGCTCTATGTGTTTTAATTATTCAGGCCTTTCATCATAAAATCAACGATAAATGATTGTAGTGGCTAATGGGAGCAATTCAGCAGCTGTAGGTCGCATATTCGAATCCCTGTTGCGGCCGTACACTTCCCATATTTTTAATTCGCGTTTTATGAAAAAATAAATCTCTCAGAAAAACGAAAATGAAAGAAAACTTGTTTCGAGTTGTTGGGCCGGCCCAATAACGAACGCACACAACAATCTCAGGATATGATCTGCCACCTCGACAATCCCTGTTTGGAAACGCTTTGAAGGTTCAAAATAGACCGGGATCGAATTGTTCGGTGTGCTAATGTCCGGGATTACAAGTTCAGGGTTCAATTTAGCTTTTGTTCATAAGTTCAAGGTTTGTTTTGGATTTTTTTCCCCTTCCGCGCTGGGGGAGTGGGGGTGGCATTTGCAAACGTTTCTTACGATATTTTTTGCCGCGAGAAGAGAACATGGCAATTCCTCAAGCGAACACAACAAATTTCAACACTATTGTTGCAAAATTTGTCATGTGTATATGAAGAAATAGACATGTTGTTTGAAGAACTTGCCATAAGAAACGTTCACTTCATAGGGAACGTTCGCTGGCTATTGCGGTAAAAAGAAACTACATGTGTGTGTGAATTGTATCATCTCAGGTGCAGCTCGTGTCTCGAGTAGACCGTTTACTAAAATCATGTGGCGCACGTGTTAAGCAATCCAAACTTCGTCGAAAAAAGACCGTTTACCAAAAGAAACAAAAGTTTACCTGGCGTCTTTTGATGAACGAACGCGAAGAATGAAATGGGCTCCCCTCAAAACAAAATGGGCGTCCGTGTTGCAGAGCTGCTGCTTGGTGGGTTGTACCCAATTCGGCCCAACTTTGAGGAGGAAACCCCACTGTAAAACTCTGAAATGTTTTCCTGTGGGTGTGGCCGATGGAGCTCAAATCCCTTGATACCGTTTCCTGTCAGCTACTCAGCTTGAAGGTTTCCTAAGGATTGGCATTCAGATCACAATGGTTGGGACGGTTTGAAGCCAAGCCGTGGCGCTACATGACTGCGTCCGGAAAGAAGAGAAGGCGAGCTGGCTTTCATGGTTCCAGCTGGAAAATGCGGCATGGGATTTTCCATCTCAGGATTTCCTTGCGGTTCCTTTTGCCGTGCTATTGGTGGTGGTGCGCCTGCGCCGTAGCGTACACCTTGCCTGATCATCATAGCTTCCACTTGAACACGTCCGTGTCAGTTCAGTACTCCTAGCTAGGCTCGCCTTGATCTCCGGCCTCCGCTCTCCGCTCTCCCCGTCAGTTCGGTGGCCCTCGCCGGTCGCCGCCGTGCCGGCGACATGAACAGGCCCTTCTTTACGTGCGTGCCCAATCATCCGGCATCAGGACACACGCACGCACGCGGCTGCAGAACCCGCTACCGCCGCGACAGCGTCGTCAGTCAGACGACCCGGGCACGGGCACGGGCCCTATTAATTCTCGAGAGCAGGGACAGACGCACAGCGGCGAGCGTGATCTGATCCCTCCCTGCGCGGTGCACCATTGTTGCTACACTCTAGAGCATCTGTGCTGCACATGTAGGTCCTTGTTTTGGATAAGAGGACGGACGGACGGACGTCCTGTTCAGAAAATAAGAAGCACCGGCCTGCACCACCGCAACAACAGGGGCAGCAACAGAGCGCCCACGCTACGTACCATGGTAGTACAGTAGCTACTACCACGTGAGCCGGCCCACTGACCGCTAAGCGCGACGACGACGTCCATGGCGCCGTCTCCGGACACATGCATGATTGCATCCGAAAAGAAGAGAAGCCGAGCTGGCTTCCATACTTTCTATAGCAACGAGCAGGCGGCCGGCAAAATGCTGAAGAATTTTCGGACCTCCCCGTTTGTAGTTCCGTGTGGGCGTGTGGCGTTGCACTCTACGCTCCTGAATCCAGATATCCAGAAAATGATTAGGGCTGGCCGTGCTGACTTTGCCCGATCATAGTCATAGCTTGGGCTTGGGCGTGCCTGTCCCAGTTCAGCACGCTTAGCTGAGCTCGCTTTCGTTTCCCTGGCGGCTGGCGGCGTGTAGCGAACTGGCAATGCCTCCATCTCCGTCCGCCCTCCGCTCTCCGGCGGTGGCCAATGATGCTCCGTCGGCCTTATACCATATGCACCACCACCCAAGACGCACGCTGACTTCCGCTTCACTTTCGCTTTCTCTATCTGATTCACCAACTCCGGCGTTGTGCGCATGCAGAAAGCGCTTAGGCCAACTTCACCGCGCGACCCCAAACGGACATCCGTTTTGTCCGGTTTTGATCCGTTTGGGTAGAGGTTTCGGGTCGTGCCCGGGCATGTTCTGGGATGCGGTGGCCGTGCGCCCAGCGCGCGGCCGCATCCATTTGCCCCATCCTGTCCGTGAGGGCCAAAAATGCCTAAATTTGCATCAAAGTACTTCCAACCCAAATGTTTGTCTGAAAATTAAAATAGTTTTACAACCCAATTGAAATTGTCTTAAATAAAATAGTTTTACAACCAAATCAAAATTGTCTTGACTGAACATAAATTGGACCAATACATCTATTGGTTGCCAATGTGATCCCAGACGTGCTCAACCAAGTCATTTTAAAGATTCAAATGAGTGTGCCAATCACGCATCTCACGGTGGAATTGGACAAACTGTTCAAATGTGGCCGGGTCTTGGTGCATGGGCTCAATATTTTCACCTTGATAATCAAATCCTTGGTCGAAGATACTCTCATCACGCTCATCCTCGACGATCATGTTGTGCATGATCACACAAGCAGTCATCACCTCCCAAAACTTTCTTTCATCCTATGACAGTGCAGGGTTTCGAACGATACTCCACCGGGATTGAAGCACACCAAAAGCACGTTCCACATCCTTTCTAACACTCTCTTGCATTTGGGCAAATCCTTTTCTCTTCTCACCTTGGGGTTTCGAGATTGTCTTCACAAAAGTTGACCACTGAGGATATATACCATCTGCTAGATAGTATCCTTTGTTGTACTGGTGGCCGTTGATCTCAAAGTTGACAGGTGGGGAGTTTCCTTCTGCAAGCCTCGCGAAGACTGGAGAACGTTGAAGCACGTTGATATCATTGTGAGAACCTGCCATACCGAAGAAAGAATGCCATATCCAAAGATCTTGCGAGCCACCGCTTCTAATATGACAGTGCACCCGTTAACATGCCCCTTGTACTGGCCCTGCCAAGCAAATGGACAGTTCTTCCACTCCCAATGCATACAATCAATGCTGCCAAGCATGCCTGGAAAGCCTCTAGCTGCATTGGTCGCCAACAATCTCTCTGTATCAGCGGCAGTTGGCTGCCTCAAGTACTCTGGGCCAAACACCTCGATCACAGACTGGCAAAACTTGTACATTGACATCAGACATGTTGTCTCACTCATACGCACATACTCGTCCACCAGATCGCCTGGAATACCATATGCAAGCATGCGGATGGCCGCGGTGCATTTCTGATAAGAGGAGAATCCAAGCTTGCCAAGGGCATCCGTCTTGCACTCGAAGTATGGGTCATGAGCAACCACTCCCTCTCGGATACGATTGAACAAATGCCTTGCCATACGAAAACGGCGACGAAATTTATCTGGCTTGAAGAGCGGGGTGTTGGCAAAGTAATCGGCATAGAGCAGGGCGTGGCCTCTCTCCTTGTTGCGGTTCTGGTTGGGAGCCTTGCCAGGGAGTGACCCCCTGTACCGAGGAAGTTGCCGTTGAATATGGTCGTTCACGACCAGTGCAGCCACCACAAGTTCTTCATCATCCGACGACGAATCGTCCGATGAACAAAGGAAGTGATGGAAGAAAAACTCGTCTCCACTGTCCATACCTTTGTTGTCAAAAGGTCGAACACCTTGCGGTCGCGTGGCGAAGCGGCCGCGATGATCACCTCGACGTAGCAGGGGTGGTTGCTGGCCGGCTACTGGCCGCTCTGGAGCTCTCGTCGGAATCTGCCTCAGCCGCCGTGGTCCGTCGCCGGCAGTCGTGTCCCCTCCGGCACCGGCAAGGACGGCGACGGCCAAAACTACGACGAAAGCGCGGGCGTGGTGGCGGCCATGTCCAGACGTGGTTTGTTATGGACGGCGGGGGGGCTGCGCGGTGAGGAGGCGGCCGGAGAATACGGCAGCGCTGCCGGTGGGGCGGGGCGTGGAGAGAGGGTGAAGCGTTGGGGAGCGGAGGGACTGCTAGTGTCCCCGACAGGCGGGCCACGGGGGGAGGGCAAGGGCGTGCGTCGCGGTCATCCGCGCGCGTCCGTTTCACCCCAAACCGAGCGCAAGTTTGGGTCTGGGATGGGTCGAAAACGGACGGAATCCGGACATTTGTCCGTTTGAGGCCGTGCATTGGGCTGCCTCTTTTGTCTCTTTTACCCCAAACGAACGGAGCCGGACAGGATAGGGTCGCGCGGTGGAGTTGGCCTTAGCGCTGGCTGGCCGCATCATTCTGTTTTGGACTCAACTTGTTAGTTCAGAATCTAACCCCTGTGCTTTGTCTGTCTGCAAGAGTAGAGTAGGAGTAGATCATTGGCACATGGTTCTCTTCCATCACGTGCGCGCACAGCTTGGCTTCGGTTCAGACAACACGGATTAAAGCTTGCACTGGCCTTGTCGACTCCGGCCATGAACCAAAGTGAGCGACAAGGCAGAAACTGCGAGCCAGTGCCTATGGCCAATGCACTACTGCTACTATTGGCTGTGTGACCGTGGCGAGAGGTAGTTTTTTTTTCTATTTTAGCGAGGCACAGCCGCAGGGGAGGGTGTAAACCATGCAAGTAAATGGCCTTTGGGTGAACAGTGGGAAAGGCAGAGCCCGTGTGACCGTCTGATCTCTGACCAGCCACCAACAAGAGAAGAGAGAGATCAAAGCTGTGGTCGGACTACTGTTGCGTCGCAATAATGGCTCTGGGTGCCACTGCTTGCTCGCTCGCTTGCTCCATAGGAGACAGAACCACCAACCGATAGGCAGGCTACTACTAGAACCAGGGTCTAGGAGTGAGCATTGGCATGAGCCAAACGTTAACCCTACCTTGATCCCGGCCGATCTCTCCAGTTTTGTGGTCTCGAGCAAAGGCAGATTTTTACTACCTACTTGTACTCGTAGGTCCCCTGAATTTAGTTTTTTTTGAAACAAACCTGAATTTAGAATTTTGGTTGGTTGCATTTTGCATAAAGGAAGGCTCGCTGGAGAAGCCTTCTGGATTTGTCTTAGCATGGCCGGCGACAGGAAACCCCAGTATCAATTTTAGGGGTGGGGTAGTGAGCGCCTAGCCAGACCCTTCGTGTCCGTCCCCATAGGGTGACGGTTGGCGTGTCTTTTCCGGCGATTGCGGAAGCGATCGCGACCTGGCGGGGCGAAACCTAGGGTTCCTCGATCCCTCGTCCCGTTTCCGGTCTCGTGCGAGTCCTTCTCCCTCCCTTCCCATCCACGAGAGGCCTTCTGCGCGATCTCCTAGGGCGCGTGGTCGTAATACACTTAAACCCTAAGAGGTGGAAGAGGAGTCATGGAGGGGGTTGCTGGGTTGTTGAAGGGGTTGAAGCTCTTGGATGAGGAGAAGAAGGGAGTAAGGATCGGGATCTCGGCCAAGGAGAAGGGGAAGGAGGTGGCGGCTCAGGCGGTCGGGAAGGTGATGTCGGAAAAGCTGGCGCATCCGGATGCGATCTGTCTCACGTTGGGGAAGATCTGGTGCCCAATCAAGGGGACTGGTTGCAAGGAGATAGGGGTAAACCAATTCTTGTTCACGTTTCATCAAGAGACGGGGAAGAGGAAGGTGCTGGATAACGGTACTTGGATGTTCGATAAAGATCTGGTGGTGGTGGAAGACTACGTGCCCAGTAAAAGGCTAGAGGACTACCAATTCAATAATATTCCGATCTGGGTCAGGGTTTTTGACCTGCCCTTGGGTATGATGAACGAGGAAGCTGCTGAAGATATCGGAAACCTAATAGGTCGATTTGAGGAGGCGGATACTGGAGCTGATGGTAACGCAATAGGCAAGTTCCTGAGGATTAAAGTGCGTATGCGCATTGATAAACCCATTATGCGGGGGTTCACTTTGAAGCGAGGAGTCAGAGGGGGAGGAGATGCATGACAAGCAGATGATAGTAGCGGGGAAGGAGGATGAAGAGGAGGAGAGAGGGTGGTGTAGATTTGAATATGAATATCGCCTGGATTTTTGTTACACGTGCAGTGTGATCGGACACTGGGAGAAGGATTGCTTGATTAAATGCGGGAAAGGGAGGTAAACAACAGTTTGGGAGGTGGCTCAAAGCCGACATGGGGCAGAGAAGGGGTTATGCAGAGGAGGGGTTGTGGAGGAGTGGCAGCCGTAGCTCGGGGAGAGGAAGGAACTTTGGATTCAGTAAGTCAGGAGAGAGGTCGGGGAGCGGCAGTGACAGTTTATCATGGCGCAAAAGTGATTCGCGGTCTGGCGAGGGTGGTCGGGAGGCTAAAGAGAAAGGGGAGGAGGTGACTAGTCCACTTAAGAATGCAACTGTCCCCAAAATAGGAGGAGTACCGAAGAAGCTGGAATTTCAGGAGAGGGGTACCATTACGAAGACGGGCGAGACAGGGAAGGTCAGTGGAGCCGGCGGGTCACTAACCGAAGATGTCAAAGATATCATCAATGTACCTAGCGGGAAGGAGAAGGTCGCTCAGATTAAGGTGGGGAGCGGGGATGAGACTGTCCCGTTGGACAGAGTGAGTAGCAAGAATCCGGAGGGTAAGAGGTATAAGAAGAAGGGAAGAGACAAGGTGAGGCCGGAGGGCTATGTTGCGAGGGAGGTGGTTCTAGGTCAGAAGAGAGGGGGAGTAGATGAGGAGCAGGAGAAGGTGGGGAAGAAGGGTAGAGTGGAGGGAGGGGAAGATAAGGCGCAAGGGAGTCAACTTGCTCAGATGGAGGAAGCTCACGAATTTTCATCGGCCGGGCTGCAAGAGCAGCCACGCCGGGAGCAATGAAAATTGTAGGATGGAACTGCCGGGGACTCGGGAACGGCCCGGCAGTTCTCAGCCTCCTCGCATTGGGGAGGGAGGAGGATCCCAACATTGTGTTCTTGGCGGAGACAAAACTGACAAAAAAGGAACTGGAGAGATTCAGGTGGACTCTTGGTCTTGCTCACTTGGTAGTCTGGAACCCGGAGGGGAGAAGTAGAGGAGTGGCACTTTTCTGGAGAAGGGTGTTGACGTGACGTTGCGGTCGTACGGAAGGCGACATGTTGATGCAGATGTGGTGGAGGAGGAGGGTAGGGTGTGGCGTTTAACGGGTGTCTATGGAGAGTCAGAGGCGGAGAGGAAAGTGGAGACGTGGAGAGCAATGAAACTGCTAGCTCAACAACATCAAGCCGGGAGGCTGTGGCTTTGTTTGGGTGATTTTAATGAAATCTTATCATCGGATGAAAAAATCGGGGGTGCTATTAGACCGCAGTGGCACATGGATCGCTTCAGAGAAGCTTTGGAGGCATGCGAGTTATGTGACATCGGTTACGAAGGCGACAAGTACACATGGAGGAACCATAGTAAGGATATTGACTTGTACATCTGCGAGCGGTTGGACAGGGCCACGACAAATGCCTCATGGTGCGAATGGTTCCCTGAGTTCACAGTAATCAATGGAGCTCCTCGGCATTCAGATCATCGACCAGTCATTGTTATCACCCAAGGAGGAGGTGGGAGGATGGCGGGAGGCGACCGGGGCTTTCGCTTTGAGGCCTGGTGGCTGAAAGAGGAGGGTTGTAGTGCGGAGGTGCAAGGGGTGTGGGAGCAGGGCTGTCGGGAGGGAAGTGGAGATGTTGCATCTGTGATGCGGTGTGTGGCTGGGAGAATGAGGAAGTGGGGTAAGGAAGTGGCGGGGGAGTTAGAGAGTCGCCTGAAGAAAGCGCGTCGGAGCCTGGAGAGCTGCATGAGGGTTCCGGTGTCTGAGGAGAAAATAAGAGAGGAGGCGAGGCTGAGATGCGTTGTGGAGGACCTAGAAGAAAAGAAGAACACCAAAGCAAACCAATTATCACATGTTTCGTGGCTGAGAGATGGGAACAAGTGTACGCGATACTTCATGGCAGTGGCATCGGCAAAGAAGAAAGCTAACAAAATTAAGATGTTAAGGAGGGATGATGGGACGGAAGTGAAGGAAGGAGAAGGGCTAAATAACTATGTGTGCTCTTTTTTTCAGGACCTTTTTACGTCCACTGGTGGATACCGCATGGATGAGCTTCTGTCAAAGGTGCAACCACGCGTTACCGAAGCTATGAAAGGTATCCTTGAAGCGGAAGTAACCAGAGAGGAGGTTAAAGCAGCGCTTGATCACATAGGAGATCTCAAGGCTCTGGGGCCTGATGGCATGCCCTCAATTGTTTACAAGAAACACTAGCATTTCATGGGCGAGAAGGTGGTAGATGAAGTGATCTCGGTCCTCAAGGGGGGCCTGATGCCGGACAGATGGAATGATACTGTCGTGGTACTCATCCCAAAAGTGAAGAATCCGAGTAGAACCAAGGATCTAAGACCCATCGGTCTTTGCAATGTAGTATACAAGTTATGTTCCAAGGTGATTGCGAACAGGTTGAAGCTTGTGCTCCCGGATATTATATCGGACAACCAAAGCACTTCTGTTCCTGGTCGTCTCATCACCGACAATGTACTCATTGCTTATGAACTGTCGCATGCCCTACTGAACAAGAGGAGAGGGGGGATGGTATTGTGGCGGTGAAGGCGGACATGAGTAAGGCCTATGACAGAGTTGAATAGGACTTCCTGCGGGCAATGCTTCTCAAGTTGGGGTTCGACACTAGATGGGTCGACCTACTGATGAACTGTGTTACCACTGTGCGCTATCAAATCAAGATCAATGGAGAGTTCACAGAGCAGATTACTCCCACCCGAGGTTTACGTCAGGGCGACCCATCCTTGCTGTATCTCTTTGTCATATGCGCGGAGGGGTTATCGGCATTGCTACATGATGCGGAAGCAAATGGCCGAATAGGGGGTGTGAAGATCTGCCCGGCCGCACCGGTAGTCTCACACCTCCTGTTTGTAGATGATTCTGTGTTACTGGTCAAGGCGAATAGGGAGGAGGTAGAGGCGCTAAGGGACATTCTTTTTTTTTTGAAAGGAATAAGATCTATTCCACTTAGACTTGGATCCAGCCATATTGCTAGTCACCACATCAGCTACAAAGTCTGGGGCAACATTAGCCCAAATGGCGAAAGGCACAACCGCCTTCAGGCCGAACTAGGCAAGCAAGTGTGCAGCAGTATTGCTGTTTCTATGACAGAAAACAAAGTCTAAAACATCAAAAGAAACATAGCATACACTATGGGCCTCACGCAGGAGAACACCAACTGCTGAACTGTCATAATCTCTCGTCTTTAGCGCACGCACCAAAACCTGGCAATCTGATTCAAAAGTGATCCTTTGAGCCCCCAGGTCCACATCCCCCTCAATTGCCTTGAGACAAGCTAAAGCTTCGGCCTGAAGAGGGTCCTGGACATGATCAATCTTCCCCGCCGCTGTAGTAATGAACGAACCAGCATCGTCCTGGATAATGAAGCCCAAGGCGCCAGAGCCCGTCTCTTGAAGGAAAGCTGCATCAAAATTAATTTTAATGAAATTTTGTGCAGGCGGCTTCCATGCAGGATCACCATGGTTAGGTGGGGCGCTGGAAGTAGCAGTCTTGAGCTCCAGGGAGAAATCCAGTAAATGCTTGGTAATAAAAGCACTAGTTTCAGTAGTTCATCTCGCCTTTTCACCAGCGTTTACCTTATTCCTTGTTGTCCACCAATCCCAGAGGAGGGTGACCACATGCACTTGCTGTTCCTGGGGCAACGTCCAGATCTTGTTGAGGACCTCTTTTGGGTTCTTGCATTCACACAGCTTAAGCCGGACATCCTCCAAGCATTGTTCCCGCCACAAGGCTTTAACCTCCTTGCACTTGAGAAACAGGTGACCACCGTCTTCATCCAAGCGCCAACACATGGGGCATCGCGTATCAAGCTCGACTTGTTTCCTCTTTATATTCAACCTTGTGGGAAGGCTATTATGAGCCAGGCGCCAAGTGAAAAGATGCACCTTACCCGGAACACCCAACGTCCAAAGTTTGTTCCAAAGGGGGCTCCCTGCTCCTGAGCAGAAGATGAGCTCGCATCGTGGTGAAGCCTTCTCTCGCGTATGGCCACCCCTAGCTGGTACGCCGATGTAACTGAGAACTGACCCTTCTTGTCATAATGCCATGAGATAAAGTCCTCCATGCCGGCCCACAAAGGTATAGCCAAAATTGCATGAGCATCCTCCTCACAAAAAAGTTCATGCACCAGATCAACATCCCACTGTTCAGTGATTGGGTTCACAAGCTCAAAGACCTTGGAGATAATTGCATGTCCTTGATGCGATGCCGGCCGTCTAGTAGAGCCCCTCGGGATCCATGGGCCTGTCCAGACCCGCACCTTGGTACCTCGCCTATTCTCCACACAATCCCTTCCTTTAAAAGTTCACGACCGCGTAAGATGCTCTGCCAAGTATACGACGCGTCCGGCTGTACTGCTGCCTCAAGAATGGAGCAATCAGGGAAGTACTTCGCCTTCAAAATAGTAGCACAAAGGGTGTCCGGAAACTGCAGCAGCCTCCAGCTTTGCCGAGACAACATCACCATGTTAAATAAATGCAGATCCCTAAGGCCCAGTCCCCTTTCCTTCTTCGGTTTCGTAATCCGTTCCCAGCTCACCCAATGGCATTTATCCTTGTCGTCCTGCTGACTCCACCAATACCGACATATAATTTTGCTAATCTCATCACACAGGGATTTGGTTAGATCAAAGCAGGACATGGCATAGGTAGGAATATCCTGAGCCACCGCTTTAATGAGCACTTCCTTTCCCGCCTTCGAGAGCAATCTTTCAATCTAGCCTTGAATACGCTTCCAGATTTTCTCCTTCAAGTATTCAAAGTCTTTCTTTTTTGCAGCACCCAGGTGAACTGGTAGCCCCAGGTAACGCTCGTTTCTTCATTCAGCCGTAATATGGAGCGCATCGAGCACTTGTTGTTTTTGCTGACCACTCGTGCCTTTGCTGAAGAATGAATATGACTTATCTTTGTTGATCATTTGGCCCGACTGAGATTCATACAGAGCCAAGACTTGCAGAAGCTTCTCAGCACTAGCCACTGTGGCTTTCATCACAATGAGTGAGTCGTCCGCAAAAAATAGGTGGTTGATCATGGGTGCTTGGGAACAAACTTGCATCCCCTCAATCATGTGGTCTAGCTCAGCACGTTGCAACATAATAGAGAGGGCTTCAGCACAAATGATGAAAAGGTACGGCGACAATAGATCACCCTGCCGGAGGCCCTGTTGAGGAAAGAAAGCATCCATTAATTTCCCGTTCACCTTCACCCGATATGACACATATCACACACATTGCATAATAACACTCACCCAAGCACGCGAGAAGCCCATATGCAACATCATTTCCTCAAGGAAGTCCCACTCCACCCTGTCATAGGCCTTGCTCATGTCCAGTTTCACTGCCACCATCCCGTCCCGGCCCCCCTTCTTACGATGCATCATGTGGGTGATCTCATATGCCAGCAGGACATTATTCGTGATCATACGTCCCGACACGAATGCAGATTGGGTAGGGGATATGATGTCCGGGAGGATGACCTTCAGACGGTTTGCCAAGACTTTGGAGATGAGTTTATACAGGACATTGCAGAGGCTTATGGGTCGGTATTGGGTGAGACGACCAGGATTCTTCACCTTCTGGATCAACACTATAGTTGTCTCATTCCACCCCGTCGGCATGTCACCACCATTCAGAACACTCAGGACTTCCTCCTGGATTTTCGCCTCCATCTTGTCCCAGAACTTTTTAAAGAAAATCGCTGGCATCCCATCAGGGCCAGGAGCCTTAAGATCCCCTATATTGTCAAGGGCTTGCTTTATCTCCTACCCACTAAAAGGCTTCATAAGCTGCTCATTCATCTCGCTGGTTACAGTTTTGGGCACGTGCTGGAGAAGATCATTGTTTAGCGGGCCTGCGGAAGACATGAACAAACTTTTGTAATAGTTAGAAATAAAGGGCCACAGCTCTTCCTCCCTCTCCACGACACCACCCCCCTCCTTCTTCAAGCTCCTGATAGTGTTCACCCTTCTCCTTTCAGAGGCATGTGCATGGAAAAAGCCTGTGTTACGGTCACCATACTTGAGCCAATTGACATGAGCTCACTGCTGCCAATAAAGGTTATATTGATCCTCCAGCCGGCTGAGCTTATACCTTAGAAGGTGCTCACATGAAACCTGCTTTTGATCAAGGATCCCCCGCCGACACTTCTCACACTACAAAAAAAAGACACATCCGTGACATTTTGGGTCGAACGAATTTTTTTTCTGTCATACATATGACACTTCTATGACGATAATTGTGACAAAACCCGGTATAATCATATATGTGGTGGGCTCCTACTTCCATGACAAAAAATCATGACAGAAAATGGGCTTTTCGTCCTGGGCGGGCCGGAGATGCAGCTGCATGACATTCTTTGGGCCGTCCATGATGGAAAAAATCGTGGTAGAAGTGAGGGGGAGGAAAATTTCGGGGAGTTGCCGGTTACGGTGGGAGGTCGGGGTGGAGCGATGCACGTTTCTCTCGTACGTACACGCGTGTGTGCGAGGCGTTGGCTCTAACTGAAGCTGAGCGAGGCGTTGGGCTCTAACTGAACCCGAGCGATTGCACTGCAGGCTAAGCGTTACTGAACCCGAGCGATCGATCGATGGCTCTAACTGAACCCGATGGAGCGATTCCTTCGCTACTGCTGCTAACTGAAGCCGATCGATGCTGCCTCTGGGATGAACAGTGAGCGTTGCAGGGGGGGTGGATGAATAGTGAGCGGCGGCGTTGCCTCTGGATGAACAGGAACCCGTGGTGTGGAGGGCTGGATGAACAGTAGACGGTGGAGGGATGGCCGTGGAGGGGTGGTTGAACAGGACCCCGTGGTGTGGAGGGCTGGATGAACAGTAGACGATGGAGGGGTGCCCGTGGAGGGGTGGTTGAACAGTAGCCGGTGGAGTAGCGCGCGGTGGAGGCTGGATGAACAGGAGCCCGTGGAGGCTGGAGGAGGTCGACGGTAGCCCGCGGAGGCTGGAGGAGGTCGACGGTGGAGATGAACAGTATCCCGTGGAGTCCCGTTTTACAGTACGCCACACCCCTCCCGATGAACAGGACCCCCGTTTCGACCGTAGGAGGTCCTTTCGTTCGTTTTGCGGTACGCAACGCCCCTCCCGATCAACAGGACCCCCGTTTCGACCATAGGAGGTCCGTTTCCTCCGTTTTGCGGTACGCCACACCCCTCTCGATCAACAGGACCCCCGTTTCGACCGTAGGAGGTCCGTTTCCTCCGTTTTGCGGTACGCCAGACCCTTCCCGATCAACAGGACCCCGTTTTGAACGTGGCCAGTCGAACACAAGGCCGTTTCCTCCGTTGTGCAATACGCCAGGCCTCGTTTCCATTGCCTGTTCCATCCAAGCCCTCCCGATGAACACGACCACGCATTCCGTTCCGACCCAGCCGGTTGGCTCCCACGCGTTCCGTTGCCTCCCGATGAACACAACGCATTCCGTTGCCTCCCCATGAACACGACGATGACGTTGTTTCTCCGTTCCGACCCAGCCATGTACGTATGCGCGAGTAGGCGTTCGAGACCCTGCCCGTATGTACGTACGTGGCCGTATTTTCTTTCTTGCACCCTCGCCGTTGTACATACGTGTACATGCTACGTGCTCGCCTCTACTATGACACGTGCGCGCCTCTACTACGACACGTGCGCGCCTCTACATCGACCAGTATGTACGTACACGTTCGCGACCAGAATGACAACGGTACGTACGCTTCGACCAGGTGGGTCCCGACTGTCAGGCACTTCCTTGCCTGCGAAGATGTAGCTGGTGGGTCCCAGCAGTCAGGGGGGCGAATCGTTTTGGTTTTTCTTTTGCCCGGACGCACTTCCTTGCGTGCGAAGATGTAGCTGGTGGGTCCTAGTAGTCAAGGGGCGATTCATTTTTTTTTGGACGCACTTCCTTGCGTGCAAAGATGTAGCTGGTGGGTCCCAGCAGATAGGTGGAAACGTTTTTTTCGTGAAATACGGTGGCCTGTCCGGTGGGTCCCCGCTGTCAGGTGGAGGAATAATTATTTTGCGCGTAATAAGGAGGCACTTCCTTGCTGCGGCCGTGGACTCAGCTGTCAGCCTCTCCACGTACAGTCCACGTCAGATGGAAGCCATTCCTTGACCACGTTGACCACGCCGCACCGAGAGCACCAGGGCGGTGGACGACGGCGAGGCCTAGAAAGGGGATGACGCGGAGCCGGGGAAGATGCAACAGTGGATACCCATGCGTAGAGGAGTATGAGGGTTCACTCGTTCGACTGCGGTGTGAGGCTGCCGTCGCCGTAGAATAACAGGGGGTGTGGGTGCGTAGAGGGATGGCCTGGCAGCGGTGGGAGTAGTAGGGGGCAGTGAGGCCTCCGCGGCATCATAGCCGGCCACGGGCGACAGGAGCAGGCGACACGACCGGCGCTGCTTTGGGCGACTGGAGCAAGAAGACCAGAGGTTGAAGAAGCACTACGGCCGTTGGATGGACATCGTATGGTCACTGGAGCTAGAATCGTTCATATATTGACAAAAGTTGACAAATGCCTCCGTCTCAGTCAACTTAGTAGGCCCACAAGTCAGCCTCCCACCAAGGTTGGTCCCAGCTAGCAGGGGGTATTCATTTTTTGTGCATAATAAGGAGGCACTTCCGGTCGGTCCGAGCTGACAGCGGGGTGAACGTTTTTTTCACGAAATATGATGGCCCGACATGTGGGTGCCAGCAGTCAGGGGGAAACAGTTTTTTGCGAAATATTGGTGGCCCGTCCAGTGGGTCCCAGATGTCAGGTGGAGGAATAATTATTTTCCGCATAATAAGGAGGCACTTCCTTGCGGCTGCCGTGGACCCAGCTGTCAGCCTCTCCACGTACAGTACTCTTCTGATGGAAGTCGGTCGTTGACCACATTGACCACGCTGCGTCGAGAGCACCACGGCGGTGGACGACGGTGAGGCCTAGGAAGGGGATGACGCGGAGCCGGGGAAGACGCGGCAGTGGAAGCCCGCGCAGAGAGGAGTACGAGGGTTCACCGGTTCGGCTGCAGTGTGAGGCTGCCGTCGCCGCAGAATAATAGGGGGGTGTGGGTGAGTAGAGGGATGCCCTGGACAGCGGTGGGAGTAGTAGGGGCGCTGAGGCCTGCGCGGCAGCACAGCCGGCCACGGGAGGCGGGAGCAGGCGGTCCCGCCGGTGCTGCTTTGGCAGTTGGAGCAAGAAGATCAGAGATTGAAGAAACACGACAGCCTTTGGATTGACATCCAACGGTTATGTCTGCTAGAATCGTTTGTTGACGTAGTATATAATAACTAAAAAAATCTTGCATACGCGTCAACTAAACAGGCCCACAAGTTAGACCACTCCCTCTTTTTTTAATAATTTATATATAGCTCATGGCAACTTTTAATGCAATTTATTGCAGTCGTTTTTTTGGTTGGCCAGGGCCAATTTCGCATATTTCCGTGGGTTCCAAACTATTTTTAATACCAAAATGTCGAGCTAGATTTAAAGTACTTTGAAGATATATTTGAATTAGGTTAATGCCCAGTGAAATAGGAATCTGAAAATGTGAAAAAAATCAGAAATTATAAAGCAATTGCCAATTTGTCATCTGTTTTTATATTTACAACCCATTTAATATTACTTTCAAGGCGTAGAAAAATAAGTAGGCCTGGATTGGGTATTCTTCAGAAAAAATAAATTGAGCTCATTTGCACAAAGAAAAAATAGCTGGGTTGGTCACATGGTGAACATAAAATATAAGCCTGGCTAGACGGGCCACAGCCTAGTTCAAACCCTGCTCCCTCTCAACAATACCAAACAAAAAAATACTGCTCGAGTAGCTACGTCCCAGGTGTCAGCCGATTTTGTGATGTTCTCTTGTCTATTGACTATATACACTCACAATGTCGTGGGTCCCAGATGTCAGGAAAACACTAGGAGGAAGCATTTTATTTTTCCATACGCTGACGTGGTGGGCCCCTACTGTCATCCTCTCCACGTACTTCTGCCGATTCCTGTTGTTTGTTGAGCATGTTGACAATGCGAGAGGGCGGCGCCGCGGCGAGCGCACCAAAGTGCGCGGAGGACATCAGCGTTAACGATTTAGGAGACGGTGGGGCAGCGATGCGTGCGCTGAGGCACAGCCAGCCGTGGGAGGCAGAAGCAGGCGGCCTCGCCGGCGCTGGTTTGGTTTTGGCGGCTGGAGAAAGACAGGACTGAAGAAACACGACAGACTGTAAAAGCAGCAGGAGTACTTAACAACCTTAACTGAAACCAGCAGGGGCACTTAACAACCAAAGCTGAAAGCAGTATGAGTACTTATACAGGTTCAACCGTACAAAGCACGCCTCAAACAGTGCTACTTTGCCTACAGGCTATAGTTAACCAAGGGTGAGGCCGCCAAGCCCCAGGACAAGGCCCAGGCGCCACCCCGCACATCCACAACCTTCTGAAAGCGGCTTCATCTTGCAACGTGGTCAATAAACATGATATTCGCTTTAGAGCCATGGAAAAGCATGAACATAATCTTCTGTCCTATTCTCCAAGATGGACGGGCCTTCATTATCTGAGACCACCCATGAATAAGTATCTTTTTGCCTCCAAGGGGAATTGAGTAGGTCGACATAAACATCATGTTGTGACCAAGCGCAAGTCTGACCCGACCATGGTTAGGCATCTGTATAGGAACAATAGAACTCAGCAGTTCCTATTTCAAGAAGATCACAGCTGTAAAACTGTGTATAAGCAATAGTTTATGAACAACATATATAACAGAAAACAGCTCGTACCATAAGTTTCTCGACACAGTTGGACCTGTTCAATGAGTGCAGCAGTGGCACACATATCCCACGTGGCCTTCCACCATTGAAACGCCCCACAAGGACCTCAAGACGATCAATAAAGTGTAGGAACATGTGGATGTCGATCCAGTTAACTTGAGTGCCATTAGTAACAGCCGAGTTATTACAGAGTAACAAACGAGCAGACTGCTTAACTCTGAAAAAACCTACACGTGCCACCAATTATAAGACAATATTAGTTAGAAGTAGCATCTTCGTGAGAGATTCGTTGCTACTTCTAAAGTTAAATTGTGATTAGTTAGACAGAATAGGTGGATTAAGAAGTAATCGAAGGCAACAAGCAAGAACCAGATACAAAACTAACATGGATGAACAATTGGAACGACGTTCGGGGTGGAAGATCGCAGTGAAGATGAGACCAGGCTCTGCTATTTCCATCAACATTCATGCGCCAACTTTCAGTCCGTAACACTTGAGAAAGTTTATCCAAGTTCGGCCATAAAAAAGCAGCGATCTTCTTGGTTCATGAACCCAACTCGGAAGCAATATCCATGGATTGTCTTCACTGTGACCATTAAACTAGTGTATTCAGTTATGGCAAGGCCGAGCATCTTGAGTACATGTGTTCTGGCAGAGCAAATAATACACTGCAGAAAAAATAATATGAGAACACATCATGTTCAAAAAAAACCCACCCTCCCGGATAGAGAAGAGGATTCTTGGAACATACTGTGCGCGTTTCAAAATGCTGTGGTAGGATGAGAAGGAACAAGTGTGGCGTCTCGCCGTGGGCGCAGAAATCTGTAGGGTACTCGCACTTTGGGCACTGCAACCGAAACACACTAGATTCAGTACGAAGAAAAATGCATCAACGGTGGTGGCTGCCATCCTAGGATTACCTGCGACCAAGGGACCTGGATTTATCGGGGATGGATGAAGAATTCGTACCTGGTTCTCCATGAGAAAACTCTATGCAATCGCCGAGCGGGGGTTTTCTCTGAACAAGCACACGAGGGAGATGGGGATTCATGCCCAGTGAAATATTGCCACTTCGTCCATCCAGCTTACTGCTAAAGCTGGAAAGGGGGGGTTGTGATTTGACGGCTCATTGGGCATTACTGTGGCGCTATGACCGGGGTGTGTCTATCGTGAAGTTGTGCACTCTAATTTGTGCATATGGCATGTGGACCCTGTTGCCGGTTGCCCCACATATCAGCGAAAGGAAGTAGAAAGACAGGAGTAACTAGTTACACATGAATATATTTTTTGACAGAGAGATACTCCCTCTGTAAAGAAATATACAAATCTTTTATATCGCAGGCTCACCTTGCCGAGAAATATACTCCCTCTGCAACGCACGGGCATTATGGGGGTTCAGCTTTTTTTTATGGGGGTTCAGCTGAGAATATAATACTCAGATAGGCTCACGGTTCTGGACTTTGGACCGCAGGCCGACCCTGCATGTTTGGGGGCCCATGTGTTCTACCTCAGCGCTTTTCATATTGCAAGCGATCGGTACTGTGCTGGTTTTAGATGCTGTCGCAAGGCGAATACACAAAATTGAATAAAGCATGACACCTGTTGGAATGAAATCGAACGACAGTTCCTAACCAGCAATCAGAGTTGCAATTCTATGAACGATATACCATGTGATAAATAATACTGTCATACTACTTATACACACAGGACACTTGTTTCACCATGCCAGATTATTACATCAAAATCTCTCGGAGGATAGATCAGTTCGGCAGTTGCGTGCTGCTACTGAAGAATTTCAAAGTTGATTTGGACCAGCTCTCTTTGCCGAGAAAGTTCGATTTTGACATCATCCCCTACCGCAAGATATGATTTAGATTTGAACCTTGACCATCCTTTAGCATCAATCATCATGCAACCATCCTTTGTACTTACGGTATATTGAGCAGGTTCATTCACACCAAGGCTGCGCATGGTAAGAGAAACTTGGCCGCGGTCGCCCGGATTGTTGAACGACTCCGTCTTTGCTCTAGGAATTCTCTGGTTGAAAACAAGAAGACATACCCAAACAGTTAGATCAACACAGTGAATCATGTGAAACAACATGGAAAGAAAAACGAATGAAGCACTTGGGCGGCCAATGCTTACCAAGAAGGTGGACATGTCGGTTTTTGTAAGGACTTTGGTATATGAAGTGCGAACTGTAGCCCAGTCTGTTGCCGGTGCAACTGCACGGGCTGGACCAAATGCAAGTGCAAGTGTTGGTGCAGGTGCCGAAGACGCTGCTGCTGCCGAAGATGGTGCTCCTTGTAGAGCTGGTGCCGGTGTCGATGCCCGATCCTCCGGTAGATCAGACTGATCCGCTGACGCGGTCGGTGCCCAATCCTCAGCTGGATCAGACTGAGCAGCTGCCGCTGTCAGTTCTAGAGCAACTACTAGTGCTCGATCTGTGCGAGACAGCGGCGATCATGTCTGGTCTGCTATGATCAGCTTCCTAACTTGACTAGGATCCGTGACCGTGATCCAGTTTTTTTTTCATTTCTTTTAAACGCGAGAAGGACTAATTGTGGCGTTTTTGTTAAACCAAACTGCAGTTCATCATAGGGATTCAGCTTGTACTCAGACAATAGACTGATCCAATTTTTTCCAGTAATATAAGTGATGGACAGTGCCTTCGTTACTGACACGACATAAGAAGTGAAACTTGCAAAAATAGCCATCGTAGAGAAAACCAAACGGTTTATTCTGTGATGAATGTCACATGGTAAAACCTGCATCGTAAAATTGCAGGAAAAGAAAGAAAACATGACATTAAATCAATAAGATTTAGACAGTAAATCAATAAGATTTACTTGATGTGACACGAGTGAATCCTTACCAGGAAATCACTATGTTGAAGTACTAAACATAAGATTGATCGTCCAACTACGCATGCCATGCAGGGGCCCTGCCTACTCCCACAAGCAGGACAGTCCAAAGGTCGTGACAAATCGTATGGACCGAACATCCATGGGACTAGAAATCCTTGTGGGTGCGATAAACCCTGCAATGCATACAGATATTGGAGTGTAACCATAATTGATAAACCGTCCTCACAAAAAATATGATCTGGATACTTCAAAATGTACAGACTGAATTGAGTGGACAGACATTAACATAGACCGTTCTCGGGACTAACCACACACCAAAAGGGGCAGTACTAATAAACAATACAGGGTTCACAAACACAAATTAAGTACTGAACAATAGTACTTACTAGAGACAAGCAAAGTTGCACTAACTAAACTCTGCAGACTATTTCTTGCCACCAACCTACGGGATGAACCCCGCATAACTGACTAGGCCATGGACTTCATGTGAGATGTCTACATGCACCATCACCATCTTGTCAACCTTGGAGAACCTAACAGGGTGGTCTTTCCACTCATAAACATGATGATGAAGACATGTCGCATCAGATTTGTTGGGAAGCTTTACAAGAACCACACCCTTCATAACCGAAGGCACGGCCAGGAAATTGTTGTGGTCAAGTACAGCCTCGAGAACACGCCTGACAACAATGCTACAGGAAAACACTAGTTTAGGACACGTGGCGACAAGGACACAGCAGCTGGATAGTTTAGTAGTAGAACTCATCATCAGGTCTTCCAGTTCACACGGCATGACTTTGAGAACTTCATCTCCACCGCGGACCTGGTTCTAATTCAAACAGAAACCATATTTCATTACTACCCCCGTTTAGAAATATAAGATGATTTTCGATATTATACTCCATATATGACTACATATACGCACAGAAATGAGTGAACAAAGACACTAGAACATGTCTTCAAGGGCATGAGAGCAGAGGGATTACATGCAATATCCATAACACAAGTTACCGAGGCAAATATACCCTCTTAAAAGGTAGCATTGATGTTCATAAAGTACTCCCTCCGTCCCAAAATTCTTGTCTTAGATTTGTCTAGATACGGATGTATCAAGTCACATTTTAGTATTAGATACATCCGTATCTAGACAAATCTAAGACAAGAAATTTGGGACAGAGGGAGTAGTTGAAAGTAATCTATAAGAAATCAGTGTCAACCTCTCGCATGTTTTGGTCAAAAGAGGAATTTAGAACCGTCATTTGGCACACTAAAATCACATGCAAGATCACCCAGAAAGTTGTACTACCAGTACTAGTACTGTGTGTTAGATGAAAAAACACGATCAAGATCGAGAAAAAGATCGTCAACAAGAGACATTACCTGGACTTGCTTAATGAGGGATCCCGGAGAGGGGGGCTTGGACAAGGCGATGGCTTTGAGCTTTTCCGCGGTAGTCTCGGCGGGGTGCTTGCGCTTCTTCGTACCATGAGCCTCGACGGTTTTGGCCAGAGCCATAGACATCACGTCGGGCGGTGCTCCGGCGTCCATCCAAGAGAGGAAGCTGAGAGAGAAGAGTGAAAGGAGGAACGAGATGAGGGAGAAGCAAACTGAGTGGGGGTTTTCTTCAAGAGAGGAAGCTGAGAGAGAAGAGTGAAATGATGGTTGCTTCGTCCGTCCAACTAACTGCTGGAAAGGAGGGGGCTTTGTGATTTTACGGCTCATTGGGCATTACTACGGCGGTTCGATCGGGGTAGTCTACCGTCACTCTACTATGAAGTAATTTAATGCATGGCTGGTGGACCCAGGTGCTGGCTGTCCCACACGTCAGCGAAAGTGAGTAATTTAGTGCATGGCTGGAGGAGGATCCGCACGGTAGAGCGTGTCAACTGTTTTTGTTGGAAATATGCCCTAGAGGCAATAATAAAAGCATTATTATTATATTTCCTTGTTCATGATAATTGTCTTTATTCATGCTATAATTGTGTTATCCGGAAATCGTAATACATGTGTGAATAACAGACACCGACATGTCCCTAGTGAGCCTCTAGTTGACTAGCTCGTTGATCAACAGATAGTCATGGTTTCCTGACTATGGACACTGGATGTCATTGATAACGAGATCACATCATTGGGAGAATGATGTGATGGACAAGACCCAATCCTAAACATAGCACAAGATCGTATAGTTCGTTTGCTAGAGTTTTCCAATGTCAAGTATCTTTTCCTTAGACCATGAGATCGTGTAACTCCCGGATACCGTAGGAGTGCTTTGGGTATGCCAAACGTCACAACGTAACTGGGTGACTATAAAGGTAGACTACGGGTATCTCCGAAAGTGTCTGTTGGGTGACATGGATCAAGACTGGGATTTGTCACTCCGTATGACGGAGAGGTATCACTGGGCCCACTCGGTAATGCATCATCATAATGAGCTCAGAGTGACCAAGTGTCTGGTCACGGGATCATGCATTACGGTACGAGTAAAGTGACTTGCCGGTAACGAGATTGAACGAGGTATTGGGATACCGACGATCGAATCTCGGGCAAGTAACATATCGATAGACAAAGGGAATAGCGTACGGGATTGATTAAATCCTCGACATCGTGGTTCATCCGATGAGATCATCGTGGAGCATGTGGGAGCCAACATGGGTATCCAGATCCCGCTGTTGGTTATTGACCGGAGAGTCGTCTCGGTCATGTCTGCTTGTCTCCCGAACCCGTAGGGTCTACACACTTAAGGTTCGGTGACGCTAGGGTTATGAAGATATGTATATGCAGAAACCCGAATGTTGTTCGGAGTCCCGGATGAGATCCCGGACGTCACGAGGAGTTCCGGAATGGTCCGGAGGTAAAGAATTATATATAGGAAGTGCTATTTCGGGCATCGGGACAAGTTTCGGGGTTATCGGTATTGTACCGGGACCACCGGAAGGGTCCCGGGGGTCCACCGGGTGGGGCCACCTGTCCCGGGGGGCCACATGGGCTGTAGGGGGTGCGCCTTGGCCTAGATGGGCCAAGGGCACCAGCCCCTATAGGCCCATGCGCCTAGGGTTTCCACCATGGAAGAGTCCATGTGGTGGAAGGCACCCCTAGGTGCCTTGGGGGGGAGGGAAACCTCCCCTTGGCCGCCGCCCCCCTAGTAGATGCCATCTACTAGGGCCGGCGCCCCCCCTGGCACCCCTATATATAGTGGGGGGGAGAGGAGGGATTTTACACCAGCCCCTGGCGCCTCCACCTCCCCCCGTTACGTCTCTCCCTCGTAGTCTCGGCGAAGCCCTGCTGCTGTGACGCCCTGCATCCACCACCACGCCGTCGTGCTGCTGGATCTTCATCAACCTCTCCTTCCCCCTTGCTGGATCAAGAAGGAGGAGACGTCTCCCGTCCCGTACGTGTGTTGAACGCGGAGGTGCCGTCCGTTCGGCGCTGGTCATCGGTGATTTGGATCACGTCGAGTACGACTACATCATCACCGTTCTTTTGAACGCTTCCGCTCGCGATCTACAAAGGTATGTAGATGCATCCAATCACTCGTTGCTAGATGAACTCCTAGATGATCTTGGTGAAACGAGTAGGAAATTTTTGTTTTCTGCAACGTTCCCCAACAGTGGCATCATGAGCTAGGTCTATGCGTAGTTCTTCTTGCGCGAGTAGAACACAATTTGTTGTGGGCGTAGATTTGTCAACTTTCTTGCCGTTACTAGTCCTTTCTTGCTTCAGCGGTATTGTGGGATGAAGCGGCCCGGACCAACCTTACACGTACGCTTACGTGAGACCGGTTCCACCGACTAACATGCACTAGTTGCATAAGGTGGCTGGCGGGTGTCTGTCTCTCCTACTTTAGTTGGAGCGGAATCGATGAACAGGGTCCTTATGAAGGGTAAATAGAAGTTGACAAATCACGTTGTGGCTTTAACGTAGGTAAGAAAACGTTCTTGCTAGAACCCTAATTCAGCCACGTAAAACTTGCAACAACAATTAGAGGACGTCTAACTTGTTTTTGCAGCAAGTGGTTTGTGATATGATATGGCCAAAGTTGTGATGAATGATGAATGATCTATATGTGATGTATGAGATGTTCATGCTATTGTAATAGGAATCACGACTTGCATGTCGATGAGTATGACAACCGGCAGGAGCCATAGGAGTTGTCTTTATTCTTTTATATGACCTGCGTGTCATCAAGAAACGCCATGTAAATTACTTTACTTTATTGCTAAACGCGTTAGCCATAGTAGTAGAAGTAATAGTTGGCGAGCAACTTCATGGAGACACGATGATGGAGATCATGGATGGTGTCAAGCCGGTGACAAGATGATCATGGAGCCCCAAGATGGAGATCAAAGGAGCTATGTGATATTGGCCATATCATGTCACGTTTATTATTTGATTGCATGTGATGTTTATCATGTTTTGCATCTTGTTTACTTAGAACGACGGTAGTAAATAAGGTGATCCCTCATACTAATTTCAAGAAGTGTTCCCCCTAACTGTGCACCGTTGCGACAGTTCGCTGTTTCAAAACACCACGTGATGATCGGGTGTTTTATTCAGACGTTCACATACAACGGGTGTAAGACAGATTTACACATGCAAACACTTAGGTTGACTTGACGAGCCTAGCATGTACAGACATGGCCTCGGAACACGGAAGACCGAAAGGTCGAGCATGAGTCGTATAGAAGATACGATCAACATGAAGATGTTCACCGATGTTGACTAGTCCGTCTCACGTGATGATCGGACACGGTCTAGTTTAACTCGGATCATGTAATACTTAGATGACTAGAGGGATGTCTAATCTAAGTGGGAGTTCATTAATAATTTGATTAGTTGAACTTAATTATCATGAACTTAGTCTAAATATTTTACAATATGTCTTGTAGATTAAATGGCCAACGTAGTCCTCAACTTCAACGCGTTCCTAGAGAAAACCAAGCTGAAAGACGATGGCAGCAACTATACGGACTGGGTCCGGAACCTGAGGATCATCCTCATAGCTGCCAAGAAAGATTATGTCCTACAAGCACCGCTTGGTGACGCACCCGTTCTCCCTGCAGAACAAGATGTTATGAACGCTTGGCAGGCACGTTTCGATGACTACTCCCTCGTTCAGTGCGGCATGCTTTACAGCCTAGAGCCGGGGCTCCAAAAGCGTTTTGAGAGACATGGAGCATATGAGATGTTCGAAGAGCTGAAAATGGTTTTCCAAGCTCATGCCCGGGTCGAGAGATATGAAGTCTCCGACAAATTCTTCAGCTGTAAGATGGAGGAAAACAGTTCTGTCAGTGAGCACATACTCACTATGTCTGGGTTGCATAACCGCTTGACTCAGCTGGGAGTTAATCTCCCGGATGATGCGGTCATTGACAGAATCCTCCAGTCGCTTCCACCAAGCTACAAGAGCTTTGTGATGAACTTCAATATGCAGGGGATGGAAAAGACCATTCCTGAAGTATTTGCTATGCTGAAATCAGCAGAGGTAGAAGTCAGGAAGGAACATCAAGTGTTGATGGTCAATAAAACCACTAAGTTCAAGAAAGGCAAGGGTAAAAAGAACTTCAAGAAGGACGGCAAGGAGGTTGCCGCGCCCGGCAAGCAAGCTGCCGGGAAGAAGCCAAAGAATGGACCCAAGCCCGAGACTGAGTGCTTTTATTGCAAGGGAAGCGGTCACTGGAAGCGGAACTGCCCTAAGTACTTAGCGGATAAGAAGGCCGGCAAAACAAAAGGTATATGTGATATACATGTAATTGATGTGTACCTTACTAGTGCCCGTAGTAGCTCCTGGGTATTTGATACCGGTGCAGTTGCTCACATTTGTAACTCAAAGCAGGGGCTGCGGAATAAGCGGAAACTGGCAAAGGACGAGGTGACGATGCGCGTCGGGAATGGTTCCAAGGTCAATGTGATCGCCGTCGGCACGCTACCTCTGCATCTCCCTTCGGGATTAGTTTTAAACCTTAATAATTGTTATTTAGTGCCAGCTTTGAGCATGAACATTGTATCAGGATCTCGTTTAATTCGAGATGGCTACTCTTTTAAATCTGAGAATAATGGTTGTTCCATTTTTATGAGAGATATGTTTTATGGTCATGCTCCTATGGTGAATGGTTTATTCTTTATGAATCTCGAACGTGATGCTACACATGTTCATAATGTGAGTACCAAAAGAAGTAAGGTTGATAATGATAGTCCCACATACCTGTGGCACTGCCGCCTTGGTCACATAGGTGTCAAACGCATGAAGAAGCTCCATGCTGATGGACTTTTAGAGTCTCTTGATTATGAATCATTTGACACATGCGAACCATGCCTTATGGGTAAAATGACCAAGACTCCGTTCTCAGGAACAATGGAGCGAGCAACCGACTTATTGGAAATCATACATACTGATGTGTGCGGTCCAATGAGTGTTGAGGCTCGCGGTGGCTATCGTTATGTTCTCACCCTCACTGATGATTTAAGTAGGTATGGGTATATCTACTTAATGAAACACAAGTCTGAAACCTTTGAAAAGTTCAAGGAATTTCAGAGTGAGGTTGAAAATCAACGTGACAGGAAAATCAAGTTTCTACGATCAGATCGTGGAGGAGAATACTTGAGTCACGAGTTTGGGGCACACTTAAGAAAATGTGGAATAGTTTCACAACTCACGCCGCCTGGAACACCTCAGCGTAATGGTGTGTCCGAACGTCGTAATCGCACTCTGTTAGATATGGTGCGATCTATGATGTCTCTTACCGATTTACCGCTTTCTTTTTGGGGCTATGCTTTAGAGACTGCCGCATTCACTTTAAATAGGGCTCCGTCGAAATCCGTTGAGACGACACCGTATGAATTATGGTTTGGGAAGAAACCTAAGCTGTCGTTTCTAAAAGTTTGGGGATGCGATGCTTATGTCAAGAAACTTCAACCTGAAAAGCTCGAACCCAAGTCGGAAAAATGCGTCTTCATAGGATACCCAAAAGAAACTATTGGGTACACCTTCTACCTCAGATCCGAAGGCAAGATCTTTGTTGCCAAGAATGGGTCCTTTCTGGAGAAAGAGTTTCTCTCGAAAGAAGTAAGTGGGAGGAAAGTAGAGCTTGATGAAGTATTACCTCTTGAACCGGAAAATGGCGCAACTCAAGAAAATGTTCCTGAGGTGCCTGCACCGACTAGAGAGGAAGTTAATGACAATGATCAAGATACTTCTGATCAAGCCCCTACTGAAATTCGAAGGTCCACAAGGACACGTTCCGCACCAGAGTGGTACGGCAACCCTGTCTTGGAAATCATGCTGTTAGACAACGGTGAACCTTCGAACTATGAAGAAGCGATGGCGGGCCCGGATTCCGACAAATGGCTAGAAGCCATGAAATCCGAGATAGGATCCATGTATGAAAACAAAGTATGGACTTTGACTGACTTGCCCGTTGAGCGGCGAGCCATAGAAAATAAATGGATCTTTAAGAAGAAGACAGACGCGGATGGTAATGTGACCATCTATAAAGCTCGGCTTGTCGCTAAGGGTTATCGACAAGTTCAAGGGGTTGACTACGATGAGACTTTCTCACCGGTAGCGAAGCTGAAGTCCGTCCGAATCATGTTAGCAATTGCCGCATTCTATGATTACGAAATATGGCAAATGGACGTCAAAACGGCATTCCTTAATGGTTTCCTTAAGGAAGAATTGTATATGATACAGCCGGAAGGTTTTGTCGATCCTAAGAATGCTGACAAAGTGTGCAAGCTCCAACGCTCGATTTATGGGCTGGTGCAAGCATCTCGGAGTTGGAACATTCGCTTTGATGAGATGATCAAAGCGTTTGGGTTTACACAGACTTATGGAGAAGCCTGCGTTTACAAGAAAGTGAGTGGGAGCTCTGTAGCATTTCTCATATTATATGTAGATGACATACTTTTGATGGGAAATGATATAGAACTCTTGGACAGCATCAAGGCCTACTTGAATAAAAGTTTTTCAATGAAGGACCTTGGAGAAGCTGCTTATATATTAGGCATCAAAATCTATAGAGATAGATCAAGACGCCTCATAGGTCTTTCACAAAGCACATACCTTGATAAGATATTGAAGAAGTTCAATATGGATCAATCCAAGAAGGGGTTCTTGCCTGTGTTACAAGGTGTGAAATTGAGCTCAGCTCAATGTCCGACCACGGCAGAAGATATAGAAGAGATGAGCGTCATCCCCTATGCCTCAGCCATAGGTTCTATTATGTATGCCATGCTGTGTACCAGACCTGATGTTAACCTTGCCGTCAGTTTGGTAGGAAGGTACCAAAGTAATCCCGGCAAGGAACACTGGACAGCGGTCAAGAATATCCTGAAGTACCTGAAAAGGACTAAGGAAATGTTTCTCGTTTATGGAGGTGACGAAGAGCTCGTCGTAAAGGGTTACGTCGACGCTAGCTTCGACACAGATCTGGATGACTCTAAGTCACAAACCGGATACGTGTATATTTTGAATGGTGGGGCAGTAAGCTGGTGCAGTTGCAAGCAAAGCGTCGTGGCGGGATCTACATGTGAAGCGGAGTACATGGCAGCCTCGGAGGCAGCACATGAAGCAATATGGGTGAAGGAGTTCATCACCGACCTAGGAGTCATACCCAATGCGTCGGGGCCGATCAAGCTCTTCTGTGACAACACTGGAGCTATTGCACTTGCCAAGGAGCCCAGGTTTCACAAGAAGACAAGGCACATCAAGCGTCGCTTCAACTCCATTCGTGAAAATGTTCAAGATGGAGACATAGAGATTTGTAAAGTACATACGGACCTGAATATAGCAGATCCGTTGACTAAACCTCTCCCTAGAGCAAAACATGATCAACACCAGAATTCTATGGGTGTTCGATTCATCACAATGTAACTAGATTATTGACTCTAGTGCAAGTGGGAGACTGTTGGAAATATGCCCTAGAGGCAATAATAAAAGCATTATTATTATATTTCCTTGTTCATGATAATTGTCTTTATTCATGCTATAATTGTGTTATCCGGAAATCGTAATACATGTGTGAATAACAGACACCAACATGTCCCTAGTGAGCCTCTAGTTGACTAGCTCGTTGATCAACAGATAGTCATGGTTTCCTGACTATGGACACTGGATGTCATTGATAACGAGATCACATCATTGGGAGAATGATGTGATGGACAAGACCCAATCCTAAACATAGCACAAGATCGTATAGTTCGTTTGCTAGAGTTTTCCAATGTCAAGTATCTTTTCCTTAGACCATGAGATCGTGTAACTCCCGGATACCGTAGGAGTGCTTTGGGTATGCCAAACGTCACAACGTAACTGGGTGACTATAAAGGTAGACTACGGGTATCTCCGAAAGTGTCTGTTGGGTGACATGGATCAAGACTGGGATTTGTCACTCCGTATGACGGAGAGGTATCACTGGGCCCACTCGGTAATGCATCATCATAATGAGCTCAGAGTGACCAAGTGTCTGGTCACGGGATCATGCATTACGGTACGAGTAAAGTGACTTGCCGGTAACGAGATTGAACGAGGTATTGGGATACCGACGATCGAATCTCGGGCAAGTAACATATCGATAGACAAAGGGAATAGCGTACGGGATTGATTAAATCCTCGACATCGTGGTTCATCCGATGAGATCATCGTGGAGCATGTGGGAGCCAACATGGGTATCCAGATCCCGCTGTTGGTTATTGACCGGAGAGTCGTCTCGGTCATGTCTGCTTGTCTCCCGAACCCGTAGGGTCTACACACTTAAGGTTCGGTGACGCTAGGGTTATGAAGATATGTATATGCAGAAACCCGAATGTTGTTCGGAGTCCCGGATGAGATCCCGGACGTCACGAGGAGTTCCGGAATGGTCCGGAGGTAAAGAATTATATATAGGAAGTGCTATTTCGGGCATCGGGACAAGTTTCGGGGTTATCGGTATTGTACCGGGACCACCGGAAGGGTCCCGGGGGTCCACCGGGTGGGGCCACCTGTCCCGGGGGGCCACATGGGCTGTAGGGGGTGCGCCTTGGCCTAGATGGGCCAAGGGCACCAGCCCCTATAGGCCCATGCGCCTAGGGTTTCCACCATGGAAGAGTCCATGTGGTGGAAGGCACCCCTAGGTGCCTTGGGGGGGAGGGAAACCTCCCCTTGGCCGCCGCCCCCCCTAGTAGATGCCATCTACTAGGGCCGGCGCCCCCCCTGGCACCCCTATATATAGTGGGGGGGAGAGGAGGGATTTTACACCAGCCCCTGGCGCCTCCACCTCCCCCCGTTACGTCTCTCCCTCGTAGTCTCGGCGAAGCCCTGCTGCTGTGACGCCCTGCATCCACCACCACGCCGTCGTGCTGCTGGATCTTCATCAACCTCTCCTTCCCCCTTGCTGGATCAAGAAGGAGGAGACGTCTCCCGTCCCGTACGTGTGTTGAACGCGGAGGTGCCGTCCGTTCGGCGCTGGTCATCGGTGATTTGGATCACGTCGAGTACGACTACATCATCACCGTTCTTTTGAACGCTTCCGCTCGCGATCTACAAAGGTATGTAGATGCATCTAATCACTCGTTGCTAGATGAACTCCTAGATGATCTTGGTGAAACGAGTAGGAAATTTTTGTTTTCTGCAACGTTCCCCAACAGTTTTTTTCATTCTGAATAAAAAATGATTACAACGGAAGCTGTTTTCCCACTCAAATATTACGATGGAGAGGTGCGAAACACATGCGCCCACTAACATACAGCATTGCTCCTTACTACTAGGCATGTAGCTCAGGTTTCATACGTCGCAAGTACTACACAATCTTGTTGCTGTGTTTTTGATGCCGCGCCATTTGTCAGCTTATACTACTCCTATATGATAACAGTTAGTATGTCACATCCGCTCGTCGATTGTCTCAATGATTGTGCCGCGTTATCGAGATAACCCTGATGCGTTGAGAGATTCGATGTTAACAGAATGGTCCATAAGTCGACACGGAGAAGTACGGTTGTCACTACAGTTTACTCCACGAAGCCTTCCACAATGGGAACCATGATGAAGCACAGTCCATCATAGTAGACAGGGTGTACTTGAAGGGTGCAACTGGGGATTGAGCAAAATTCCAGCCTATTGACCACTTTCTGGTGTTTGGCATGAGTGCATGAAGGGTGCATGGGTCCACACTATTTAGCGTTGACAAAAATACACGAAGAGGAAACAACTATATTGAGATGAGAATGCAACCAAACACACCCACACGCTTTGTGCTACAGGGACGGATCTGCATCCTCTGAGTTTGATCCAACGGTCATGTTGCACCGAGACATGGACATGCCCATGCAGAGGGCGCCTAAACACTGTTGGAAATATGCCCTAGAGGCAATAATAAATTAGTTATTATTATATTTCCTTGTTCATGATAATCGTTTATTATCCATGCTATAATTGTATTGATAGGAAACTCAAATACATGTGTGGGTACATAGACAACACCATGTCCCTAGTAAGCCTCTAGTTGACTAGCTTGTTGATCAATAGATGGTCACGGTTTCCTGACCATGGACATTAGATGTCGTGGGATCACATCATTACGAGAATGATGTGATGGATAAGACCCAATCCTAAGCCTAGCACAAAGATCGTGTAGTTCGTATGCTAAAGCTTTTCTAATGTCAAGTATCATTTCCTTAGACCATGAGATTGTGCAACTCCCGGATACCGTAGGAATGCTTTGGGTTACCAAACGTCACAACGTAACTGGGTGGCTATAAAGGTGCACTACAGGTATCTCTGAAAGTGTCTGTTGGGTTGGCATGAATCGAGACTGGGATTTGTCACTCCGTGTGACGGAGAGGTATCTCTGGGCCCACTCGGTAGGACATCATCATAATGTGCACAATGTGACCAAGGGGTTGATCACGGGATGATGTGTTACGGAACGAGTAAAGAAACTTGCCGGTAACGAGATTGAACAAGGTATCGGTATACCGACGATCGAATCTCGGGCAAGTACAATACCGCTAGACAAAGGGAATTGTATACGGGATCGATTGAGTCCTTGACATCGTGGTTCATCCGATGAGATCATCGTGGAACATGTGGGAGCCAACATGGGTATCCAGATCCCGCTGTTGGTTATTGACCGGAGAACGTCTCGGTCATGTCTGCATGGTTCCCGAACCCGTAGGGTCTACACACTTAAGGTTCGATGACGCTAGGGTTATAAAGGAAGTTTGTATGTGGTTACCGAATGTTGTTCGGAGTCCCGGATGAGATTCCGGACGTCACAAGGAGTTCCGGAATGGTCCGGAGGTAAAGATTTATATATGGGAAGTCCTGTTTTTGTCACCGGAAAAGTTTCGGGTTTTATCGGTAACGTACCGGGACCACCGGGAGGGTCCCGGGGGTCCACCAAGTGGGGCCACCATCCCCGGAGGGCTGCATGGGACTAGTGTGGGAGGGGACCAGCCCCAGGTGGGCTGGTGCACCCCCCCCACAAGGGCCCAAGGCGCCTAGGGTTTGGGGAGGGGGTGCTTCCACCTAACTTGGGGGCAAGTTTCCCCCCTTCCCCCCCTTGGCCACCACCCTTAGATGGGATTGGGGCTGCCGCACCCCTTGGGGTGGAAACCCTAGAGGGGGCGCACCCCCTCCCTCTCCCCTATATATAGTTGAGGTCTTGAGGGCTGCCAACACATGAGTTTTGACCTCTCCCTGGCGCAGCCCTACCTCTCTCCCTTCTCCTCTCCCGTGGTGCTTGGCGAAGCCCTGCAGGATTGCCACGCTCCTCCATCACCACCACGCCGTTGTGCTGCTGTTGGGTGGAGTCTTCCTCAACCTGTCCCTCTCTCCTTGCTGGATCAAGGCATGGGAGACGTCACCGGGCTGTACGTGTGTTGAACGCGGAGGTGCCGTCCGTTCGGCACTAGGATCTCCGGTGATTTGGATCACGACGATTACAACTCCTTCAACCTCGTTCTCTTGAACGCTTCCGCTTAGCGATCTACAAGGGTATGTAGATGCACTCTCCTTCCCCTCGTTGCTAGTTTCTCCATAGATAGATCTTGGTGACATGTAGGAAAATTTTGAATTTCTGCTACGTTCCCCAACAGTGGCATCATGAGCTAGGTCTATTGCGTAGATTCTATGCATGAGTAGAACACAAAGTAGTTGTGGGCGTTGATTTTTTTCAATATGCTTACCGTTACTAGTCCAATCTTGTTTCGACGGTATTGTGGGATGAAGCGGCCCGGACCGACCTTACACGTACACTTACGTGAGACAGGTTCCACCGACTGACATGCACTTGGTGCATAAGGTGGCTAGCGGGTGCCAGTCTCTCCCACTTTAGTCGGAACGGATTCGATGAAAAGGGTCCTTATGAAGGGTAAATAGCAATTGGCATATCACGTTGTGGTTTTTGCGTAGGTAAGAAACGTTCTTGCTAGAAACCCATAGCAGCCACGTAAAACATGCAAACAACAATTAGAGGACGTCTAACTTGTTTTTGCAGGGTATGCTATGTGATGTGATATGGCCAAGAAGAATGTGATGAATGATATGTGATGTATGAGATTGATCATGTTCTTGTAATAGGAATCACGACTTGCATGTCGATGAGTATGACAACCGGCAGGAGCCATAGGAGTTGTCTTTATTTATTGTATGACCTGCGTGTCATTGAACAACGCCATGTAATTACTTTACTTTATTGCTAACCGGTAGCCATAGTAGTAGAAGTAATAAGTTGGCGAGACAACTTCATGGAGACACGATGATGGAGATCATGATGATGGAGATCATGGTGTCATGCCGGTGACGATGATGATCATGGAGCCCCGAAGATGGAGATCAAAAGGAGCAAAATGATATTGGCCATATCATGTCACTATTTGATTGCATGTGATGTTTATCATGTTTATGCATCTTATTTGCTTAGAACGACGGTAGTAAATAAGATGATCCCTCATTAAAATTTCAAGAAAGTGTTCCCCCTAACTGTGCACCGTTGCGAAAGTTCGTCGTTTCGAAGCACCACGTGATGATCGGGTGTGATAGATTCTTACGTTCACATACAACGGGTGTAAGCCAGATTTACACACGCGAAACACTTAGGTTGACTTGACGAGCCTAGCATGTACAGACATGGCCTCGGAACACAAGAGACCGAAAGGTCGAGCATGAGTCGTATAGTAGATACGATCAACATGAAGATGTTCACCGATGATGACTAGTCCGTCTCACGTGATGATCGGACACGGCCTAGTTGACTCGGATCATGTAATCACTTAGATGACTAGAGGGATGTCTATCTGAGTGGGAGTTCATAAGATGAACTTAATTATCCTGAACATAGTCAAAAGATCTTTGCAAATTATGTCGTAAGCTCGCGCTTTAGTTCCACTGTTTAGATATGTTCCTAGAGAAAATATAGTTGAAAGTTGACAGTAGCGATTATGCGGACAGTAGAAAGCTTATGTCCTTAATGCACCGCTCAGTGTGCTGAACCCCAAACGTCGTCTGTGGATGTTGCGAACATCGGACATACACGTTTTGATAACTACGTGATAGTTCAGTTAAACGGTTTAGAGTTGAGGCACCAAAGACGTTTTCGAAACGTCGCGGAACATATGAGATGTTTCGAGGGCTGAAATTGGGATTTCAGGCTCGTGCCCACGTCAAGAGGTATAAGACCTCCGACGATTTTCTTAGCCTGCAAACTAAGGGAGAAAAGCTCAATCGTTGAGCTTGTGCTCAGATTGTCTGAGTGCAACAATCACTTGAATCGAGTGGGAGTTGATCTTCCAGATGAGATAGTGATGTTTCTCCAAAGTCATTGCCACCAAGCTGCTAGAGCTTCGTGATGAACTATAACATATCAGGGATAGATATGATGATCCTTGAGGTATTCGCGATGTTTGACACCGCGAAAGTAGAAATCAAGAAGGAGCATCAATTGTTGATGGTTGGTGAAACCACTAGTTTCAAGAAGGGCAAGGGCAAGAAGGGATACTTCATGAAACGGCAAATCAGCTGCTGCTCTAGTGAAGAAACCCAAGGTTGAACCCAAACCCGAGACTAAGTGCTTCTGTAATAAGGGGAACAACCACTGGAGCAGAATTACCCTAGATACTTGGTAGATGAGAAGGCTGGCAAGGTCGATAGAAGTATATTGGATATACATTATGTTAATGTGTACTTTACTAGTACTCCTAGTAGCACCAGGGTATTAGATACCGGTTCGGTTGCTAAGTGTTAGTAACTCGAAATAAAAGCTACGGAATAAACGGAGACTAGCTAAAGGTGAGCTGACGATATGTGTTGGAAGTGTTTCCAAGTTTGATGTGATCAAACATCGCACGCTCCCTCTACCATCAAGATTAGTATTAAACCTGAATAATTGTCATTTGGTGTTTGCGTTGAGCATAGACATGATTGGATTATGTCTATCGCAATACGGTTATTCATTTAAGGAGAATAATGGTTACTCTGTTTATTTGAATAATACCTTCAATGGTCTTGCACCTAAAGGAATGGTTTATTGAATCTCGATCGTAGTGATACACATTTTCATGCCAAAAGATATAAGATAGTAATGATAGTACCACTTACTTGTGGCACTGCCATGTAAGTCATATTGGTATAAAACGCATGAAGAAGCTCCATGTTGATGGATCTTTGGACTCACTCGTTTTTGAAAAGTTTGAGACATGCGAACCATGTCTATTGGTGTATACGCATGAAGAAACTCCATGCAGATGGATCGTTTGGACTCACTTGATTTTGAATCACTTGAGATATGCAAATCATACCACATGGGCAAGATGACTGAAAAGCCTCGTTTTCAGTAAGATGGAACAACATAGCAACTTGTTGGAAGTAACACATTTTGATGTGTGCAGTCCAATGAGTGCTGAGGCACGCAGTGAATATCGTTATGTTCTTACTTCACAGATGATTTGAGTAGATACTGAGTATATTTACTTGATGAAACACAAGTCTGAATTATTGAATGGTTCAAGTAATTTCAGAGTGAAGTTGAAGATCATCGTGACAAGAGGATAAAATGTCTATGATATGATCATAGAGATGAGTATCTGAGTTACGAGCTTTGGCACACAATTAAGACATTGTGGAAATTGTTTCACAATTAATACCGCCTGGAACACCATAGTGTGATGGTGTGTCCGAACATCATAGTTGCACCCTATTGGATATGGTGCGTACCATGATGTCTCTTATCGAATTACCACTATCGTTCATGGGTTAGGCATTAGAGACAACCGCACTCACTTTAATAGGGCACCACGTAATTCCGTTGAGACGACACCGTTTGAACTATGGTTTAGAGAAACCTAAGTTGTCGTTTCTTAAAAGTTTGGGGCTGCGACGCTTATGTGAAAAAGTTTCAGGTTGATAAGCTCGAACCCAAAGCGGATAAAATACATCTTCATAGGACACCCAAACAGTTGGGTATACCTCCTAATTCAGATCTGAAAGCAATAGGGATTGTTTCTTGAATCGGGTCCTTTCTTGAGGAAAAGTTTGTCTCGGAAAGTTGAGTGGGAGGATGGTGGAGACTTGATGAGGTTATTGAACCACCACTTCAACTAGTGTGTAGCAGGGCACATGAAGTTGTTCCTGTGGCGTCTACACCAATTGAAGTAGAAGCTTATGATAATGATCATGAAGTTTCGGATCAAGTCACTACCGTACCTCATAGGGTGACAAGGATGCATACTACTTCAGAGTGGTACAGTAATCCTATCTTGAAGGTCATGTTGCTAGATAACAATGAACCTACGAGATATGGAGAAGCGATGGTGGGCCCAAATTCCGACAAATGGTTAGAAGCCATGAAATCCGAGATAGGATCCATGTATCAGAACAAAGCATGGACTTTGGTGGACTTGCCCGATGATCGGCAAGCCATTGAGATAAATGGGTCTTTAAGAAGAAGACGGACGTGGACGATAATATCACCGTCTATGAAGCTCGACTTATGGCGAAGAGTTTTTTCACAAGTTCAAGGAGTTGACTACGATGAGATTTTCTCATCCGTAGCGATGCTTAAGTCCGTCGGAATCATGTTAGCATTAGCTGCATTTATGAAATCCGGCAGATGGATGTCAAAACGAGTTTCCTTACCAGTTTTGTAAGGAAAGGTTGTATGTGATACAATCAGAAAGGTTTTGTCGATCATAAGGATGCTAAAAGGTATGCTAGCTCCAGCGATCCTTCCATGGACTGGAGTAAGCATCTCGGAGTTGGAATGTGCACTTTGATAAGATGATCAAAGATTTTAGGTTTATACAAAGTTTATGAGAAACTTGTATTTCCAAAGAAGTGAGTGGGAGCACTATAGAATTTCTGATGAGTATATGTTGTTGACATATTGTTGATCAGAAATGATGTAGAGTTTCTGGAAAGCATACAAGGTTATTTGAAAGGTATTTTTCAGTAGAAAACCTGGATTAAGCTACTTGAACATTGAGCATCAAGATCTATGAGGATAGATCAAAAACCGCTTAATGGTACTTTCAAATGAGCATATACCTTGACATGCTCTTGAAGGTGTTCAAGATGGATCAGTCAAAGAAGGAGTTCTTGCCTGAGATGTAAGGTATGAAGTTAAGACTTAAAGCTCGACCACGGCAGAAAAGAGAGAAACGACGAGGGTCGTCCACTATGCTTTAGACGTAAGCTCTACAGTATGCTATGCTGTGTACCACACCTGATGTGTGCCTTGCTACATATCTGGCAAGAGGTTACAAAGGTGATGAAGGAGTGGATCACTGGATAGCGGTCAAAATTATCCTTAGAGGAATAATGATATGTTTCTCAATTATGGAGGTGATAAAGAGTTCGGCGTAAAGGGTTACGTCGATGCAAGCTTTAACACCTATCCGAATAACTCTGAGTAGCAAAACGGATACGTATAGTGGAGCAACCATTTGGAATAGCTCCAAGTGGAGCGTGGAAGCAGCATTTACAATATGACCTAGAGATTTGCGAAGTACATACGGATCTGAATGTTGCAGACCCGTTGACTAAAACTTCTCTCACAAGCAAAACATGATCAAACCCAAGAACTCATTGAGTCTTAATCACATGATGATGTGAACTAGTTTAGCGACACTAGTAAACTCTTTGGATGTTGGTCACATGGCGATGTGACCTGTCAGTGTTAATCACATGGCGATGTGAACTAGATTATTGACTCTATTGCAAGTGGGAGACTGTTGGAAATATGCCCTAGAGGCAATAATAAATTAGTTATTATTATATTTCCTTGTTCATGATAATCGTTTATTATCCATGCTATAATTGTATTGATAGGAAACTCAGATACATGTGTGGGTACATAGACACCACCATGTCCCTAGTAAGCCTCTAGTTGACTAGCTCGTTGATCAATAGATGGTCACGGTTTCCTGACCATGGACATTAGATGTCGTTGATAACGGGATCACATCATTAGGAGAATGATGTGATGGACAAGACCCAATCCTAAGCCTAGCACAAAGATCGTGTAGTTCGTATGCTAAAGCTTTTCTAATGTCAAGTATCATTTCCTTAGACCATGAGATTGTGCAACTCCCGGATACCGTAGGAATGCTTTGGGTGTACCAAACGTCACAACGTAACTGGGTGGCTATAAAGGTGCACTACAGGTATCTCCGAAAGTGTCTGTTGGGTTGGCACGAATCGAGACTGGGATTTGTCACTCCGTGTAACGGAGAGGTATCTCTGGGCCCACTCGGTAGGACATCATCATAATGTGCACAATGTGACCAAGGGGTTGATCACGGGATGATGTGTTACGGAACGAGTAAAGAGACTTGCCGGTAACGAGATTGAACAAGGTATCGGTATACCGACGATCGAATCTCGGGCAAGTACAATACCGCTAGACAAAGGGAATTGTATACGGGATCGATTGAGTCCTTGACATCGTGGTTCATCTGATGAGATCATCGTGGAACATGTGGGAGCCAACATGGGTATCCAGATCCCGCTGTTGGTTATTGACCGGAGAACGTCTCGGTCATGTCTGCATGGTTCCCGAACCCGTAGGGTCTACACACTTAAGGTTCGATGACGCTAGGGTTATAAAGGAAGTTTGTATGTGGTTACCGAATGTTGTTCGGAGTCCCGGATGAGATCCCGGACGTCACGAGGAGTTCCGGAATGGTCCGGAGGTAAAGATTTATATATGGGAAGTCTTGTTTTTGTCACCGGAAAAGTTTCGGGTTTTATCGGTAACGTACCGGGACCACCGGGAGGGTCCCGGGGGTCCACCAAGTGGGGCCACCATCCCCGGAGGGCTGCATGGGCCAAGTGTGGGAGGGGACCAGCCCCAGGTGGGCTGGTGCGCCCCCCCCCCACAAGGGCCCAAGGCGCCTAGGGTTTGGGGAGGGGGTGCTTCCACCTAACTTGGGGGCAAGTTTCCCCCCTTCCCCCCCCCCCCTTGGCCACCACCCTTAGATGGGATTGGGGCTGCCACACCCCTTGGGTTGGAAACCCTAGAGGGGGCGCACCCCCCTCCCTCTCCCCTATATATAGTTGAGGTCTTGAGGGCTGCCAACACATGAGTTTTGACCTCTCCCTGGAGCAGCCCTACCTCTTTCCCTTCTCCTCTCCCGTGGTGCTTGGCGAAGCCCTGCAGGATTGCCACGCTCCTCCATCACCACCACGCCGTTGTGCTGCTGCTGGATGGAGTCTTTCTCAACCTCTCCCTCTCTCCTTGCTGGATCAAGGCATGGGAGACGTCACCGGGCTGTACGTGTGTTGAACGCAGAGGTGCCATCCGTTCGGCACTAGGATCTCCGGTGATTTGGATCACGACGAGTACGACTCCTTCAACCTCGTTCTCTTGAACGCTTCCGCTTAGCGATCTACAAGGGTATGTAGATGCACTCTCCTTCCCCTCGTTGCTGATATCTCCATAGATAGATCTTGGTGACACGTAGGAAAATTTTGAATTTCTGCTATGTTCCCCAACAAACACCACCGAAGTCCCTCTGCTTCTCGAGGCGCACGACCTTGGTGATGCAGGGTGCAACCGCCCGCAGAGCCCGCTCCCGGTCGACGGGAGCCAGCTCGTCAAAGACGGCGTCCAATGGCACGAATGGATTCCAGTGACGAAGCCCTGAAAGGATTCGCCCAGCAACGGCGACGGCAACGTGCAACCCCTCCTTGTCCAGCTCAGGCCCCACCATCACGTGGAGACGGCTCAGCTCCTCAGAGATATAGGTGAAGAAGGAGACTAGGTCAGGAAGCCGCAGCTCGTTGAAGTCGACCAGGTGGTCGAACGAGTTTAGCCCGACGGCCGGCATCATCGCGCTGGCACAACGGTAGGCATCGCGTAGCCGCAACACGTGCGTGGCAACTTGGTTCACCAAGTGGCTGAGGCGATCCTGGACCTCATCACGATCAGCCCGCTCGCGCTCCAGCCGGCTCCCCTGACGGCCTATCGTATCTCCCGCGTTCTATAGCAACGCCGCCGACGCCTCGAGCATCTTTGTGGTGGATGCCTGCCGCTTTTGAAGCTCCGTGAACTCCCGCACATAACGGAGGAGCATGGCACTCCTCTCCTCCTTGAGCTCATGGAGCTCCACGTCCTTGGCCCTGAGCTCCTCATCCTTGGCATGGAGCTCCTGTGTCAGGCGCCTCACCTTGGACTCCATGATCTGCTGCGCCGCCATGGCACCAGGTAGAAGCAATGGGGAGAGGAAGCAAAGGGGGCGAAACGGCTGAAAGGCAATGCAATCTACGGGAAGGCGGAGGGAGCCAGCCGAGGAGCGGGGAATCTTTTGGTTTTCACCACGGTAAAACACCAGTCGATGACTTCTCACATCAGGGAGCAGTGGGTTTTTACTGGCGGAGTCATCGTGACTAATTGCTACCGCGCCTGCTCCCGTCAATCAAAAAATTAAAAATCCTGCCGCGCCTGCTCCTGTCAATCAAAAAATTTAAAATCCTGCCGCACCCAAACACCAAAGCAACGCCACGGTGGATATTTAAATTTACCTGCCGGCAAGTAGATAAAAAAAGGGGTGAAAAAACAAATGTGGCGGCGGCCTAGCTAATCGGTCGAACTAGCCCAACTAGCTAGCCACCGTGCTTCACTGATGTACTCGGCGGGAAAGGTGGCCTTTCGTGATTTGATGACTCATTTACTTGCTTCGGCGCTATGACCGAGGAGGAACCAGAAAACGCGCGGTAGGGCATCCCACGTCAGGAAGAATATATGCGTGCACCACCCGGGAGGACCCCGAAACCGCGCGGTAGGGTGTGCCACATCTCGGCACGGAGGAAAAATGCGTGTAAAAATATACTGTATCAGACGTAGTACCTATGGTTCGTCCTCGGGACTCAGCCAGTCGGTCGAAAACACCCCACTAGCCACACAGCTTCATCATGCAAACATGGCACGATTAGCTCCGTCTCGACCAGCCGCAACGTCTCTTGTTCTAGGCGATTCTTCTATTTTCCAAGCTTTTTTTAGTTGTAATAACACCAGGGCAAGATAGCGCCGCTCTTCGTGTGTGCCTGTGCAAAGGTTAGACGATGGAGAGAAGAGAGATTGAGATCGCAGACCTAGAACCACCCGTAAGTGAGACAACGGTCATGCACGTGTTGACGAGGCACTCCCTCTACTCTACTCAATGCAAGTACTGTATAAAATCAAGTTATGGGACAAAGCCAACAACCGTTCATTTTTTCAGGCTATCGACTTATGCTTTGTAGTCCAGGTTGCCAGTTCGAATCTCGTCTTTCAGATTTGTTAGTTTTAGGTCCAAATTTGATTAATGACAAGTGGGACCCCCGTGTGTTGTTCCGATATTTCAGTGTAGGATGGTTTTTTTGAACAAACACTTTGCGCGGTTAGACAAGTAACGACACGAGTTACACGTATTTTGCAAGTTTACGAACAAAAATGACAGCGGCATAGAATATCACATCCACCCCGCAGCTTAGATACTATGGTGATACGAGTTTTTACACCGTTGGAAGTGAGATCCAATGGCTTGGGAGTAGTCTTTGTAATTATGCGCAATTTCCAAACTCTCCAAAGTTTTTTTTGCAAATAAAACATTCAGGCCTCGTGTGTGCCGCTGCATCTTCGATCCAACGGCTCCCCGGTGCTAATATTAGGTGCTCCCCGTAGCTTAATTACCCGCTACGGTGATATGAGCATCTAGGTCGTATGATCAGTGATCAGATGGCACATGCATAGTACTTGTACTTTCTGCGCATTTCCCAAACTCTATCAGCCGTATATTGCAAAAACATTCAAACCTCCTACTGTGGGCCGTTAGATCTCAGTGAACTCGTATCACCATAGAATCTACGGTGCGGGAGCACCTCATACTCTCCCGTGCGAGAAAACATAAGGTGCTATCGCAGCTTGGATGCTACGGTGATACGAGCTTGGAGGTCGTTTGATCTGAGATCCAATGGCATCTGAGCAGTCTTTGTGCTTGTAAGCAGTGGCCGAACTCTTTTGGGGCTTTTCTGCAAAAAACCATTCGAACCACCGAGGAGGTGTTGGGTCACAAATCCAACGCCTCCGAAGAGCTTGTATCACCAAAGCATCTAAGGTGTGGTGGCACATGATATTCTTACATACAGGAGAATATGATGTCCTCCTTCATCTTAGATGCTACGGTGATACGAGCTTCGAGGTCGTTGGATATGGGATCAAAGGGCATCTAAGTAGTTTTTGTACAAATTGTGTGCAATTCTCAAACTCATCAAGGTTTCCTGCAAAAAAATTAAGACACATCATGTGAGCTGCTATATCTCAGATCTACAAGCTCCAAGCAACTCGTATCGGCATATAGCATGTAAGGTATGGGGGCACATGATATTCTCCCGGGGAGGAGGGGTGGGGGTGCACAACCAATCGGTGGTTGGGAGGGTGGGAACAAATATAATCTAAACAACCCTAAACAGAGCTCCACAGTTTTATCTAAGGTCGAGGGGTTGACCCCCGACAATCATAGCTCCGCCTAAACACAACATTTGCATGTACTGTAGTACTAGACTTAATATTCATGTTTCAGTTTCATGTTCATTTTAAATATTGAACTGAGGACCATGGATGTCTTACATTTTACTCCCTTCGTTCCTAAATATTAGTCTTTTTAGAGGCTTCAAATGGACTGGCACATACGGATGTATATAGACATATTTTAGAGTCTAGATTCACTCATTTTGCTCCGTATGTAGTCACTTGTTGAACTCTCTAAAAGACTAATATTTAGGAATAGAAGGAGTATTTTTGAACTCGTGTCATACATGCATGGGTTGGAAAAATAGATGCACTATACTTATTGGATTGTTGTTGTGTTCGTGCGTGTGTGTCTGTGTGTGTGTGTGTGTGTGTGGTCATATGCTTGATACATACAAAGTTTTCTCACCTCCATATTGTTCATCTTTTAAATTTGAATTTGCATTGGAAAACTTACTAGGGATACCATGAAATGTGAAATCCACGTTGAGATCACTATATCACAAATTCACTCTAATTCAACGACTCGTCATAAATCAATTACCACGTTGAGATTAGTATTTGCAAGGAAAATACGGGTATTGTAATACACATAGATTCGTTCGGCAATTTAAAAGGTTCCTTTCGTATTCTCAAATGGTAGGACCCAACGGCGTACCAGCCAGACCTTGGCTCGTGTTGATCCTAAAAAAACGGGCTCGTGTCCTTCGGTGGCGTGCGTGGTACGCACATTAGGCAACCCCAACCAGTCGAGCCTCAGCGTTTCAAGTCGAAATATCTGGCGGCCAGAATTCCAGCCCTAGGAAATTCCCCTCATGTCCCCGGTCCATAATGACTACCGATGAACAACGGAGGGATGCTTTAGTAACTAGACAACGTTACCTACCGTGCCGAGCACGGTTCAATTCCCTCGGTCGCCGCTCGTCAATGTCACCCGTCAACTGCATTGCCTAGTACTACTACTACTACACCAGGATGAGCACAGAATTGAGCCCGTTTGTTCGTGCCTAGTACTTTTTTTGTTCGTGCCTAGTACTTGAGTTAATATATCAGGCAATGCACTGGTACAGAGGGATTATCCTTTTACTCCCTCCTTTCCGGTTTATAGGGCTTATCTCAAAATTTTAGTTTTCCCATTTTATAAGTCTCAATTTGGTTGTTCCCCATCACATGTTCAGATTTCAAGGTGCAATAAATCATTACATGCAAGTATTAAGAGAAAATTGACCAATGCATGTACTTTATGCATGCATGCATTGCAATTAATGCATTCGTAAACACAATTTTTGAGGAAAACAAGCGCATTAATTGAGTGGTTTTGCAAACTACAACAATTGTTCCACCACTCACCATCTACCTTGGTTGGTGAGATTTTTGAATTGAGCCCTATAAACCGGAAAGGAGGTTTAACTAAGCAAAATGTTTGACCAAATCCTTTCTTAAGAAATACAACAGGACAGATGTACGGCTTGAAAATTTATTGCATGATGCAGGTTATGATATTGTTTCGAATCCTGGGTCTTAAATTTCAGAAAATCCAAAAGGGAGCATAAATTCTTGAAACTGAGCATGGTCATCGTGATATGGCACAAATATTACTTTGTAAGTTTTTTCTTCAATTCGAGACAAGCTGCTTATGACAAGTTGCACAAATGAAGAGCCAAGGTATTTTGGAACAACGACCTGTCATGTTTTTTTGAGGGAAAAGACCTGTCATGCTAAGGCGAACGCTTTCACTATTGAAACCGTGGGCGTTTACGTGCCGCCACGAGTCTCCGCTTCTCATCGGCAGGTGCCATCCCAGCAAGCGTGTGAGTCGACGGGGGGCGTGCGAGCAGACCGCTGCGCCGGCTGTCAGGGAGGCGTGCGAGCAGACCGCTGTGCAGACTCACCGAGAGGCGAGCCGTTTGACCAGGCTCCGCTGCCCATCGTCGTCCCAACTGCTCCCACTTTTAATGTCGCCGGCGCCGCAGTTTAAAATCAACCCCGCATTACCCGGTATCGCTACAATCCTCTATCTTCCTCTCCAATTCTCCTGCCGTCTACCTCCAACTAGCCTGACCTAAACGTACGCCATGCCGCATCACGATGGTCTGCCCTTAGTGTTCCAGTTTCATGAGGAAGATACCCAGCCGGAGTCTCAAGAACATAAGGCGCTTTGGGATGAGCTTGAACTGGCCTTGCGGGAAGACGCCGCGCCTGTCCCCGCTCCCGTTCCGGCTCCCGTCGCCCCGACTGCGCCAGCACCCATCCCCGTGGCATTGATGGGCTGGGAGCCGCACATTGTCGCCGAGCTTGATGCCACGGGGTTCCACGAGGTCCCCGCCGACTTTCACACGCCCGTGCATTTGCCAGCGCATGCGCCTGCGCGTGCACTGACGCGCACGCTCGTGCCGGTGCCCGTGCACCTGCTAGCGCATGCGCCTGCGCGTGCACTGACGTGCGCGCCCATGCTGGTGCCCATGCACATGAATGTCTCCACCGCGCCGTTGACAGCGCATGTCCCCGCGCGGGTGCCAGTGGCCCCCTCAGCGGCATGGATGGCCGCCGTCGACCGCTTCCTTGGCCAACGCCAGTCGCCTCCTCCCGCCAGTTGACTCATTCCGAAGTCCAGAACATTTTGGCCTTCCATGAAGCTAGGCCAACATCCAGGAGTACGCCAACAACGGCGCAAGACGCCGCCGTCGCCGTCGGTCAGTGGCCCGACGACACATAGAGCACGACAGAGGAGACGCTTCCCACCGCGAGACGCCCCCGCCGCCATCGCGTAATCTAAATTTGCCATGAAAAACGTTCGGATTGCCATGCTTAAAATCCGAACGTTTACCATTTCCGTTTATTTTATATCGATCGTCGTATAATTTAAAGTCGGAGTCAGACTGAATGATATGTATGGTTTGATCGATTGAATGTTCTGCTAGAGCCGTATCAAATTAAATATAAAACGTCATCAAGCCACATTTATTCCTTGTCATCCAACGACCTAGACTGCTTCAATGTCGAGCGCTCAACACGTTTAGTGTGCAGTTAATTTCATGCCAAAAATAATGCTAATCACATGACAACACGCAAATAATATCCTAGTAGTTAATATCCGCATGCACTTAATATACTTCCAAATTAACGTGCATTGCACGTACACACTGACTAGTGCTGCTAGTACGTGAAACTGGTGCCGTGACTTGTGAGTTATGAACGCATCCAGATATGGTCAACGGCAACATCAGTAAGTGAAGGCAAATAATACTAAAAATAATATTACATCTTATCCATTAATTAGGCTGTGGTAATATAAAAACATTATGTGAACAAAGGGGGTACAACAAACATTGCTATTCTACGTATGTTGCCTATAGACGTGCAGCTTGAAGGCCCGGTCGCATGTTCGATCCTCGTCCTTTATTTTTTAATTTCTATATGGGTCCAAATTTGTTTCATGACATGTGGTCCCCTTGGTGTGTAGTTTGTAGCACTTTAATTTTTGGGTCGAAATTTGTTCCATTCCAAGTGGACTATCGGTGTGTAGTTTTGTAGCTTATTTATAATAATTAAAGAGAACAACATAGTTTTTTCAATAATACCATGGTGCGACGTTGAAGGAGAAAGGACGTGCGAGAGAGCGATGACCGAGCCAGAGGGAAATCAACTAGGGGAGTTGCGTGGGTTGCAATGGCGTTTGGAGTAGTTGTGGGCCGAATGCTACGAAAATATAATCTAAACCGACCGGAATAAATGCCTACACAAATTAATCCAAGGTTGGAGTGCCCCTCGCAATGTAAATAGCTCCGGCTTTGCGAGGGATGGAGAGGTAGTAGCTTCAACGCGTGGAAGATACGGTATGAGAAAGCGAGGTTAATTGAGAGACATATAGATAGAGAGACAAAGTGAGTGTGGTCCGAAATTCATTGAACAAACATATATGCTCCAGAGAGATATTGTCTGATTGAGCTTTTGGTAAGGGTGAGGGCTATAAGATAGAGCTTGAGAGATGATCCAGTCACAGACGTGTAGATATATTTTGTGCGTGGGAGGAAGCAAGGTCAACCGATCACATAGGGTCGCCGCGCGATCGAAAGAGTGAGACGGGTTGGAGAGAGTGACCTAGATAGACGATGTGTGTGAGAGAGTATACAATGTGAATAGGTCGAATTGGGTCAAACATGGTGATATATCGTTTTTGTCCGAGAAAGAGCGAGGTAAATCGAGACACACACACACACACACACACACACACACACACACACACACACACAGAGAGAGAGAGAGAGAGAGATTGAGTGAGCGTGGCCCGCCATGAGGTCGAAAGAGTGGCGGCGGCTCGGATGGACTGACCTAGATAGACAATCTGCGTGAGAGAGTACAGAGTGTGTCGGTCGAGGCACGAACAAGGAGATATATCATTTGTGTGTGAAAAAAAACGAGGTTAAACGAGACTCAGATAAAGAGAGCGAGATTGAGAGAGTGTGGCCCGCCATGCAGAACAAAGAGTGAGACAGTCTCGAGGGAGTGACCTAGATATACAACGTGCGTTCGTGCGCATGAGAGGTTGGGGGGCTAGATAGGCAATGCATGTATTTAGCATGAGAGGGTGAGAGGGAGAGGGGGGATACAGAGAGAGCTCGGCATGGGGTGCAATGGCGGTGTGTGAGGTAAATACATTTGGTAACAGGAGTGGAAAAAGGGGTTGTGTAGTTGAGAGACTTAGAGATCGAAACATGGAGAGAAAGAATGAACGTGTGTTGGAAACCGATAGCTTGCTAAGGTGGTTAGGAGAGGAAGATTGACCGATACAGGAAGTATGTAGCGTTTGTGCGCGCGGGGGGGGGGGGGGGGCTAAAAACAACATTTGAATGTACATAGTACGAGACTTAATATCGATGTTTCAATTCGGTGTACATTGTAAGATTTGAACCGAGGACCAGGCATACGGGTAATTATTTCGAATTCATGCCATACTAAGTTTCGCAAAGTTGACATTGGCTCAATTTGTTGTGCTATTTTGTAGGTAATATGTGTGAATCCATTCAAAAAAATTCTCACTACCATGGTGTTCATCATATACATATGAATTTGTATTAAAAAAGTAGCATGGATACAGTGAAATGCGAAATCCACGTTAGAATTGGAGATCGCGACGTGACACACACTCTAATTCAAATAACTAACTACGTGACACACACTCTAATTCAAATAACTAATTATGTGACACACTCTAATCCACGTTAGCGTGGGTACCGTTTCGATTTTTTTTCAAATAACTCCTCATTAATTAATTTATAGTACTCCCTATGTTCACTTTTATAAGACCTTGAAGACATTTCAGACAATGTGCAAAACAGTTCATTTTAAGTTGTCTGAAATGACTTACAAAAGTGAACGGATGGAGTATCTCGTTTCGAATGACTAATTATTGCAAGGAAAACACGAGCATGGTAATACATACAAATTCGTTTGCAAATGAAAGAAGATTCGTTTGCATTCTCAAATGTAGGCGCACCAGGCAGACCAGGGTCATGTCGGGGTGGACGCTGCTTCGGTACCTTAAAGGCAACAGACCTTGGGTGACTGACATCTGGGCCAGCCACCTGTTGGGCCCACATGTCATGGACACAAAGGCAGGTGCCTTAAGGCACCGAAGCGTAGTCCTGTCGGGGTGGTCGCGTGTGTCGGACGGACGCGTAGCACCCAGCCACCCACCCCCCTCCCCCCAAAAAAAGGACGACAACAATATAAGTTCGCGCTTCCATGTTTCGGATTGAAATATCTGGCGACCCCAATTCCAGCCCTGCAAAATCTCTCTTCTCCACCGTCCCCTTCTGCGTCGAGATTGCTCAAATCCCTAATTCGCCGCCATCCCTCGAATCGCCCCTCGTCTCGTCTCTTTCCCCACCGTTCCCCACCTCTGTGCCGGACGACGACGACGAAGATGACGGTCGCGCTTCACCACCGCACCGGAGCTACCTCATCTACGCCCTCGTCCGCAGCACCGGGTGGTCCACTGACAACGTCGGCCGCCGCAATCGACGTGCCTCACAGACACCGAGTTCCACCGCATCAGGTGCGCTTCACCGACGCCGTATCCCAGCTCACCGGGGCTACTTCACCGAGCACATCGTCGCACCTCCGCCCCCCGAGGTTGTTGGGGCTTCACCAACGGTCTCGTCCACCGCATCATAGCGCTCCGCTGCCACTCAAGATCTGCATCCGTGCGCGGCCAGCCAACACCAGCGCATCACTGATGACCCACAAGTATAGGGGATCTATCGTAGTCCTTTCGATAAGTAAGAGTGTCGAACCCAACGAGGAGCAGAAGGAAATGATAAGCAGTTTTCAGCAAGGTATTCTCTGCAACTACTGGAATAAGTGGTAATAGATAGTTTTGTGATAAGGTAAATGGTAACAAGCAACAAGTAACAAAAGTAAATAAAGTGCAGCAAGGTGGCCCAATCCTTTTTGTAGCAAAGGACAAGCCTGGACAAACTCTTATAATAGGAAAAGCGCTCTCGAGGACACATGGGAATATCGTCAAGCTAGTTTTCATCACGCTCATATGATTCGCGTTCGGTACTTTGATAATTTGATATGTGGGTGGACCGGTGCTTGGGTACTACCCTTACTTGGACAAGCATCCCACTTATGATTAACCTCTATTGCAAGCATCCACAACTACAACAAAAGTATTAAGGTAAACCTAACCATAGCATGAAACATATGGATCCAAATCAGCCCCTTACAAAGCAACGCATAAACTAGGGTTTAAGCTTCTGTCACTCTAGCAACCCATCATCTACTTATTACTTCCCAATGGCTTCCTCTAGGCCCAAATAATGGTGAAGTGTTATGTAGTCAACGTTCACATAACACCACTAGAGGTTAGACAACGTACATCTTATCAAAATATCAAATGAATACCAAATTCACATGACTACTAATAGCAAGACTTCTCCCTTGTCCTCAGGAACAAACGTAACTACTCACAAAGCATATTCATGTTCATAATCAGAGGGGTAATAATGTGCATAAAGTATCTGAACATATGATCTTCCACCAAGTAAACCAACTAGCATCAACTACAAGGAGTAATCAACACTACTAGGAACCTACTAGCAACCTACTAGCACCAATCCCGGACTTGGAGACAAGAATTGGATACAAGAGATGAACTAGGGTTTGGAGATGAGATGGTGCTGGTGAAGATGTTGATGGAGATTTCCCTCTCCCGATGAGAGGAGCGTTGGTGATGACGATGGTGATGATTTCCCCCTCCCGGAGGGAAGTGTCCCCGGCAGAACAGCTCTACCGGAGCCCTAGATTGGTTCCGCCTCGTGGCGGCGGAGTCTCATCCCGAAAGGTTCTCTTCTATTTTTTTCTCATTGAAAGACTTCATATGGGAGAAGATGGACGTTGGAGGGCCACCAGGGGGCCCATGAGGTAGGGGGGCGCGCCCAGGGGGGCACCCCCCACCCTCGTGAGCAGGGTGTGGGCCCCCTGGCCTTCATCTTTGGCGATGATTTTTCTTTATTTATTTTAAGGTATTCCGTGGAGTTTCAGGACTTTTGGAGTTGCGCAGAATAGTCCTTCAATATTTGCTCCTTTTCCAGCCCAGAATTCCAGCCGCTGGCATTCTCCCTCTTCATGTAAACCTTGTAAAACAAGAGAGAATAGCCATAAGTATTGTGACATAACATGAAATAACAGCCCATAATGCAATAAATATTGACATAAAAGCATGATGCAAAATGGACGTATCAACTCCCCCAAGCTTAGACCTCGCTTGTCCTCAAGCGAAAAGCCGATAACAATGAATATGTCCTCATGTTTAGAGGTAGAGGCGTCAATAAAAATAAAAACGGACATGAAGGCATCATGATTATTTCATAACAGCAACATATAAAGATTTTGTCATATGATTACTCATGTTCAAGTGATGATCTTTTCACAAAGCCAAAGTATGAATCAGAAACCTTATTGAGCACCAACAGATTATACCCTCAGTCATTGAAGCAATTGCAATTTATCATAACATTGAAAAGAGTCTGTGTTAAAGCTTAAAAGCAAGTCCACATACTCAACTATCACTTAGTCCTTCATAATTGCTAACACTCACGTGATACTTGTGGTTACGGAGTTTTAGTCGGATACAGAGAAAGATAGGGGCTTATAGTTTTTGCCCCACAACCTTTTACCTCAAGGGTAATGTCAACAAAAATAATTCACGCTCCCCCACATCCAATTAGATATATATATATCATGTTCTTTCCAACATGCTGAGCTTGCCAAAGGATAAAATGAAAAAGGAAAAGGTGAAGATCACCATGACTCTTGCATAAGGTAGAGGATAATAATAAAAGATAGGCCCTTCGCAGAGGGAAGCAGAGGTTGTCATGCGCGTTTAGGGTTGATGCACAAAATCTTAATGCAAAAGAACGTCACTTTATATTGCCCCTTGAATGTGAACCTTTATTATGCAGTCTGTCGCTTTTATTGCATCCACAACAAGTTCGTACAAAGCTTATTTTCTCCGCACTAATAAATCGTGCATATTTAGAGAGCAATTTTTATTGCTTGCACCGATGAAAACTTACTTGAAGGATCTTACTCAATCCATAGGTAGATATGGTGGACTCTCATGGCAAAATTGGTTTAAGGGTATTTGGAAGCACAACTAGTATTTCTACTTAGTGCTGAGAATTTGGCTAGCATGAGGGGGATAGGCAAGCTCAACACGGTAGAGGATCCATGACAACATACTTTATCTCAGATGTAAGAAAACATAACTCATTATGTTGTCTTCCTTGTCCAACCTCAACTCTTTAGCATGTCATATTTTAGTGAGTGCTCCCAATCATAAAAGATGTCAATGATAATGTATCTATATGTGAAACCTCTCTTCCCTTATTACTTCCTATTAATTGCAATGATGACCAAAGCTATAATTGCTAACTCCCAACAACTTTAAATCATCAAACTCTTTCTATGTGAAGTCATTACTTTCACTAAGATCAATATGAACTCTTTGATTCCTATTTTTTATTCCTTTTCTTCTAATCACCCAAGATCATGGCAAAATACTCAAGCCCTTGACTCAACACTAATCTTTATTATATAGCTCATGGACTCGATTACAAAGAAGGATCATAAAGCAAAACTCAAAACTAGATCATGCCATGACTTTATTCTACTAAATCAAGATACTACTAATAGGATCGAACTAGGAAAAATGGTAAAGATAGGAGTTGTGATGGTGATACGATACCAGGGCACCTCCCCCAAGCTTGGCAGTTACCAAGGGTAGTGACCAAACCCAGGTGATTATGTCCTCGGAGGTGATGGAGGTGGTGATGATGACGGTGGATAATCGCACATTGAGCGTAAAAGTTCCTCCAACTTGCGGATAATGTTCTTGACCCCGGCAATATGATCCTTCAGCAAAATATTCTCCTGTGTAAGATACTTGTTCTGTATGCGGGCTAACTCAATCATCTGGAAGGCTTCAATCTCTGTTGGAGTGAAAAGGTTAGGTAAAGGTTGAGGAATGTCTTCCTTTTTCACCACTGGAGCTTGAATCTCCATAGCCTTCTTGATCCTTTCATCCTTGTTGATCTCTTATGGTTCCTCTCTTTTCAACTCTATCTTCAATAGCCAGGCATCCTTGTCTTCGCTGTTGGAGGAGGGAGAAGTCATGGTGCTCTAAATCTGCAACAGAAACAGCTCGAAACGAAAATAGAGGAGATTTGCGTGATACGAGAGTCAAAACCTTCGGGAGTAAATATAATGATTTTTTACCGACCAAAATACGTATCGTGCAAGGAAACGGAGTCCGGAGGGCACACGAGGTGCTCACGAGGTAGGGGGGCATGCCCTCCACACTCGTGGAGGCCTCGTGTCCTCCCAGACTGCTACTTATTTTTCTATTTTTCTAAATATTCAAAACGGAGAAATATTGCCTTTAAAATTGTTTTGGGTCGGTTTTACTTACCGTACCACATACCTATTCCTTTTCGGAGTTTGGAACGTTCTGGAAATTGTCCCTTATGTACTCCTCTGGGGTGACGGTTTCAATAATATTACTTTCAACATTTATAGGATTACCTGAGATATAGTGTTTGATCCTTTGACCGTTTACCACCTTCGGATTTGTGCCTGCGAAGTTGTTGATTTTTATGGCACCGGAACGATAGACCTCCTCGATAACGCGAGGACCTTCCCATTTGGAGAGAAGTTTTCCTGCAAAAAAATCTTAAACGAGAGTTGTATAGCAATACATAATCACCTACATTAAACTCAAGCTTTTGTATCCTTTTGTCATGCCACCTTTTAACTTTTTCTTTAAACAACTTGGCACTTTCATAAGCTTGGGTTCTCCATTCATCAAGTGAGCTAATATCAAATAACCTCTTCTCACTGGCAAGTTTGAAATCATAGTTGAGCTCTTTAATAGCCCAATATGCCTTATGTTCTAATTCGAGAGGTAAGTGACAAGCTTTTCCATAAACCATTTTATACGGAGACATACCCATAGGATTTTTGTATGCAGTTCTATAGGCTCATAATGCATCATCAAGTTTTTTGGACCAATTCTTCCTAGACCTATTGACAGTCTTTTGCAAAATTAATTTGAGCTCTCTATTGCTCAATTCTACCTGATCACTAGACTACGGGTGATATGGAGATGCAATTCTATGATTAACGTCGTATTTAGCAAGCATCTTATGGAAAGCACCATGAATAAAGTGTGAACCACCATCAGTCATTAAGTATCTAGGGACTCCAAACCTCGGAAAAATAACTTCCTTAAGCATTTTAATAGAAGTGTTATGATCAACACTACTAGTTGGAATAGCTTCTACCCACTTAGTAACGTAATCAACAACAACTAAAATATGAGTGTAACCATTAGAAGTAGGAAAAGGTCCCATATAATCAAAGCCCCAAACATCAAATGGTTCAATAACAAGCGAATAATTCATAGGCATTTCTTGACGTCTACTAATATTGCCAATTCTTTGACATTCATCTCAAGATAAAACAAACTTACGGGCATCCTTGAAGAGAGTAGGCCAATAAAAACCGGATTGCAATACCTTATGTGCAGTTCTATCTCCAGCGTGGTGTCCTCCATAAGCTTCGGAGTGACACTTGCGTAGGATCTGTTCCTATTCATGCTTAGGTACACAACGTCTAATAACACCATCTACTCCTTCTTTATAAAGATGTGGGTCATCCCAAAAGTAATGTCGCAAGTCAAAGAAAAACTTTTTTCTTTTGCTGGTATGTGAAGCTAGGTGGTATAAATTTAGCAACAATATAATTAGCATAATCAGCATACCATGGAGTGCTACGAGAAGTACTTATGACATTTAATTGCTCATCAGGAAAGCTATCATCAATAGGTAGTGGGTCATCAAGAACATTCTCTAGCCTAGACAAGTTGTCTGCAACGGGGTTCTCGGCTCCTTTTCAATCAACAATATGCAAATCAAATTCTTGAAGCAAGAGAACCCATCTAATGAGTCTAGGTTTTGCATCTTTCTTTTCCATGAGATATTTAATAGCAGCATGATCTGTGTGAATAGTTACTCTAGAATCAACAATATAGGGTCTGAATTTATCACAAGCAAACACAACTGCTAAAAGTTCCTTTTCAGTAGTAGCATAATTTCTTTGAGCACTGTCTAGAATCTTACTAGCATAATGGATAACATTCAATTCCTTATCAACTCTTTGCCCTAGAACAACACCTACAGCATAATCACTAGCATCACACATAATTTCGAAGGGTAAATTCCAATCAGGTGGCTGAACAACAGGTGCAGAGACTAATGCTTTCTTAAGTATTTAAAATGCTTCTACACGATCATCATCAAAGACAAATGGTACATCTTTTTGTAATAAATTAGTCAGAGGCCGAGAGATTTTTGAGAAGTCCTTAATGAACCTCTTATAAAATCCGGCGTGACCAAGGAAACTTCTTATACCTTTGATGTCCTTGGGACATGGCATCTTTTCAATAGCATCAACCTTGGCTTTATCAACTTCAATACCTCTTTCAGAAACTTTGTTCCCCAAGACAATACCTTCATTCACCATAAAGTGGCACTTTTCCCAATTCAAGACAAGATTAGTTTCTTCACATCTCTGCAAAACTCGAGCAAGATTGCTCAAGCAATCGTCAAAAGAGGAACCATAAACGGAAAAGTCATCCATGAAAACCTCACAAATTTTCTGACAAAAGTCAGAGAATATAGCCATCATGCATCTTTGAAAGGTAGCAGGTGCATTACATAAACCAAAAGGCATACGTCTATAAGCAAAAGTACCAAAAGGGCATGTAAAAGTAGTCTTTGATTGATCCTTAGCCGACACAGGTATTTGAGAAAAACCAGAATAATCGTCTAGAAAGCAATAATGTGTATGTTTGCATAATCTTTCTAGCATTTGATCAATAAAAGGTAAGGGGTAATGATCTTTCTTAGTAGCCTTATTTAACTTGCGGAAATCAATTACCATCCTATAACCTGTGATAATTCTTTGCGGAATCAATTCATCTTTATCATTAGGAACAACAGTAATACCTCCCTTCTTAGGGACACAATGGACAGGGCTTACCCACTGACTATCAGCAACGGGATAAATTGTACCTTCCTCCAGAAGCTTGAGTATTTCTTTTCTTACCACTTCCTTCATTTTAGGATTCAAACATCGTTGAGGATCACGAACTGGTTTGGCATCAGCTTCCAAATTTATTTTATGTTGACATAGAGTGGGAATGATGCCCTTAAGATCATCCAGAGTATATCCAATAGCGGCACGGTGCTTTTTCAGAGTTTTCAATAATCTTTCTTCTTCATGCTCTGAAAGGTTAGCACTAATAATAACAGGATATATTTTCTTTTCATCAAGATAAGCATATTTAAGATTATGAGGCAATGGTTTAAGCTCAAACACGGGATCACCCTTGGGTGGAGGAGGATCCCCTAGGATTTCAACAGGCAAATTGTGTTGCAGAATAGGTTCCTGTTTAAAGAATACTTCATCTATTTCCCTTCTTTCATTCATGAACATATCATTTTCATGGTCTAGCAAATAGTGTTCTAAAGGATCACTAGGAGGTACAGCAATAGAAGCAAGACCAATAATTTCATCCTTACTAGGCAATTCTTCCTCACGATGTTGTTTACTAAATTTAGAGAAATTAAACTCATGAACCATATCATCCAAGCCAACAGTAACAACAGTCTTTTCGCAATCTATTGTAGCATTAACAGTACGCAAGAAGGGTCTACCAAATATAATGGGACAAAAGCTATCTTGTGGAGAACCAAGAACAAGAAAATCAGCGGGATATTTGGTTTTCCCACACAAGACTTCAACATCTCTAACAATTCCCATTGGAAATATAGTATCTCTACTGGCAAGTTTAATTGTAACATCAATTTCCTCTAACTCAGCAGGTGCAATCCCATGCATAATTTCTTTGTATAAGCCAATGGGTATAACACTAGCACTAGCACCCATATCACATAAGCCATGATAACAATGATCTCCTATTTTAACAGAAATAATAGGCACGCCTGCCACAGGTCTATGTTTATCTCTATCACAGGGTTTAGCAATTCTAGCAGTTTCACCAGTGAATTGAATAACATGCCCATCAATATTATCAGACAAGAGATCTTTAACAATAACAATATTGGGTTCTACTTTGACTTGCTCAGGAGGTGTATAAGTCCTAGTATTGCTTTTACGAACAACAGTTGAAGCTTTAGCATGATCCTTCATTCTAATAGGGAAAGGTGGTTTCTCAACATAAGAAGTAGGAACAATAGGATCATTATAAGTGATAATCTTTTCTTCAACTTTAATAGGTGCAGCTACTTTTACTTCTATTGGAGGATGATATTTAAACCACTTCTCCTTGGGGAGATCAACATAAGTAGCAAAAGATTCACAGAAAGAAGCTACTATCTCAGAGTCAAGTCCATATTTAGTGTTAAACTTATGGAAAATATCGGTATCCATAAAAGATTTAACACAATCAAACTTAGGTGTCATACCTAACTCCTTACCTTCGTCGAGGTCCCAATCTTCAGAGTTGCGTTTAATTCTATCCAATAAATTCCATCCAAATTCAATAGGCTTCATCATAAAAGAGCCAGCACAAGAAGTATCGAGCATGGTGCGATTGTTATCAGAAAGCCGAGCATAAAAATTCTGGAGAATTGTCAATTTTGAGAGCTCATGATTGGGGCATGAATATAACATTGATTTAAGCCTCCCCCAAGCTTGAGCGATGCTTTCTCCTTTGCGAGGCCAAAAATTATATATATAATTGCGATCACGATGAACAAGATGCATAGGGTAATACTTTTGCTGAAATTCCAATTTCACTCTTTTATAGTTCCATGATCTCGTATCATCACATAGCCTATACCATGTCAATGCGTCTCCCTCCAAAGATAAAGGGAAAGCCTTCTTCTTAACAACATCATCGGGTATACATGCAAGCTTAAATAGTCCACAAATATCATCCACATAGTGTAGATGTTCGTCAGGATGCTTTGTTCCATCTCCTGCAAAGGTGTTAGCTAGCAGTTTTTCCATCATACCCGAAGGAATTCCAAAAGGAGTTTCATTTTCAACAGGTTTAGTAGGTTCAGTAGGTTGAGGAGCAACTCTTGGCTCAACCGGACGGGGTGAAGATACCCCGAACAAGCCCCTCAAACAATTACTTTCCGTAGTAACAAGTGACAGAAAATTTCAGCACACTAAATAAATTTTTCCTTACCAAATTCCACCTACCAAAGGCGCTTCACTCCCCGGCAATGGCGCCAGAAAAGAGTCTTGATGACCCACAAGTATAGGGGATCTATCGTAGTCCTTTCGATAAGTAAGAGTGTCGAACCCAACGAGGAGCAGAAGGAAATGATAAGAGGTTTTCAGCAAGGTATTCTCTGCAAGTACTGAAATAAGTGGTAACAGGTAGTTTTGTGATAAGGTAAATGGTAACGAGCAACAAGTAACAAAAGTAAATAAAGTGCAGCAAGGTGTCCTAATCCTTTTTGTAGCAAAGGACAAGCCTGGACAAACTCTTATAATAGGAAAAGCACTCCCGAGGACACAAGGGAATATCGTCTGAAGGAAATATGCCCTAGAGGCAATAATAAAGTTATTATTTATTTCCTTATATCATGATAAATGTTTATTATTCATGCTAGAATTGTATTAACCGGAAACATAATACATGTGTGAATACATAGACAAACATAGTGTCACTAGTATACCTCTACTTGACTAGCTCGTTAATCAAAGATGGTTAAGTTTCCTAACCATAGACATGAGTTGTCATTTGATTAACGGGATCACATCATTAGAAGAATGATGTGATTGACTTGACCCATTCCGTTAGCTTAGCACTCGATCGTTTAGTATGTTGCTATTGCTTTCTTCATGACTTATACATGTTCCTGTAACTATGAGATTATGCAACTCCCGTTTACCGGAGGAACACTTTGGGTGCTACCAAACGTCACAACGTAACTGGGTGATTATGAAGGAGTACTACAGGTGTCTCCAAAGGTACATGTTGGGTTGGCGTATTTCGAGATTAGGTTTTGTCACTCCGATTGTCGAAGAGTCTCTAGGCCCTCTCGGTAATGCACATCACTATAAGCCTTGCAAGCAATATAACTAATGAGTTAGTTACGGAATGATGCATTACGTAACGAGTAAAGAGACTTGCCAGTAACAAGATTGAACTAGGTATTGGATACCGACGATCGAATCTCGGGCAAGTAACATACCGATGACAAAGGGAACAACGTATGTTGTTATGCGGTTTGACCGATAAAGATCTTCGCAGAATATGTAGGAGCCAATATGAGCATCCAGGTTCCGCTATTGGTTATTGACCGAGAATAGTTCTAGGTCATGTCTACATAGTTCTCGAACCCGTAGGGTCCGCATGCTTAACGTTACGATGACAGTTTTATTATGAGTTTATAAGTTTTGATGTACCGAAGGTTGTTTGGAGTCCCGGATATGATCACGGACATGACGAGGAGTCTCGAAATTGTTGAGACATAAAGATTGATATATTGGAAGCCTATATTTGGATATCGGAATGGTTCCGGGTGAAATCGGGATTTTACCGGAACACCGGGGGTTACCGGAACCCTCCCGGGGGTTAATGGGCCTTAGTGGGCCATGAGGGAGAAGAGGAGGGCCGGCCAGGGCAGGCCACGCACCCCCTCCCCCCTAGTCCGAATAGGACAAGGAAGGGGGGGGCGGCGCCCCCTTTCCTCTTTCCCCTCCCCCCTTTCCTTCTCCACCAAGGCAAGAGGGGGGAGTCCTACTCTCGGTGGGAGTAGGACTCCTCCAGGCGCACCCCTAGGGGGCCGGCCGCACCTCCCCCTCCCTCCTTTATATACGGGGGCAGGGGGCACCCTAGAACACACAAGTTGATCTTCAAGATCGTTCCTTAGCCGTGTGCGGTGCCCCCCTCCACCATATTCCACCTCGGTCATATCATCGCGGAGTTTAGGCGAAGCCCTGCGCCGGTAGAACATCATCATTGTCACCACGCCGTCGTGCTGACGGAACTCATCCCCGACACTTTGCTGGATCGGAGTTCGGGGATCGCCATCGAGCTGAACGTGTGCTGAACTCGGAGGTGCCGTACATTCGGTACTTGGATCGGTCGGATCGTGAAGACGTACGACTACATCAACCGCGTTGTCATAACGCTTCCGCTTATGGTCTACGAGGGTATGTGGACAATACTCTCCCCTCTCGTTGCTATGCATCACCATGATCTTGTGTGTGCGTAGGAAATTTTTGAAATTACTACGTTCCCCAACAGTGGCATCCGAGCCTAGGTTTTATGCGTTGATGTTATATGCACGAGTAGAACACAAGTTAGTTGTGGGCGATACAAGTCATACTGCTTACCAGCATGTCATACTTTGGCTCAGCGGTATTGTGAGATGAAGCGGCCCGGACTGACATTACGCGTACGCTTACGCGAGACTGGTTTCACCGTTACGAGCACTCGTGCTTAAAGGTGGCTGGCGGGTGTCTGTCTCTCTCACTTTAGCTGAATCGAGTGTGGCTACGCCCGGTCCTTGCGAAGGTTAAAACAACATTAACTTGACGAACTATCATTGTGGTTTTGATGCGTAGGTAAGAACGGTTCTTGCTCAGCCCGTAGCAGCCACGTAAAATTTGCAACAACAAAGTAGAGGACGTCTAACTTGTTTTTGCAGGGCATCTTATGATGTGATATGGTCAAGACGTGATGCTATATTTTATTGTATGAGATGATCATGTTTTGTAACCGAAGTTATCAGCAACTGGCAGGAGCCATATGGTTGTCGCCTTATTGTATGAAATGCAAACGCCCTGTAATTGCTTTACTTTATCACTAAGCGGTAGCGATAGTCGTAGAAGCAATAGATGGCGTAACAACAACGATGCTACGATGGAGATCAAGGTGTTGCGCCGGTGACGATGGTGATCACGACGGTGCTTCGGAGATGGAGATCACAAGCACAAGATGATGATGGCCATATCATATCACTTATATTGATTGCATGTGATGTTTATCCTTTATGCATCTTATCTTGCTTTGATTGACGGTAGCATTTTAAGATGATCTCTCACTAAAAATTATCAAGAAGTGTTCTCCCTGAGTATGCACCGTTGCGAAAGTTCTTCGTGCTGAGACACCACGTGATGATCGGGTGTGATAGGCTCTACGTTCAAATACAACGGGTGCAAAACAGTTGCACACGCGGAATACTCAGGTTAAACTTGACGAGCCTAGCATATAACAGATATGGCCTCGGTACACGGAGACCGAAAGGTCGAACGTGAATCATATAGTAGATATGATCAACATATTGATGTTCACCGTTGAAACTACTCCATCTCACGCGATGATCGGACATGGTGTAGTTGATATGGATCACGTAATCACTTAGAGGATTAGGGGCATGTCTATCTAAGTGGGAGTTCTTAAGTAATATGATTAATTGAACTTAAATTTATCACGAACTTAGTCCTGGTAGTATTTTGCAAATTATGTTGTAGATCAATAGCTTGCGTTGTTGCTTTCATATGTTTATTTTGATATGTTCCTAGAGAAAATTGTGTTGAAAGATGTTAGTAGCAATGATGCGGATTGGATCCGTGATCTGAGGTTTATCCTCATTGCTGCACAGAAGAATTATGTCTTTAATGCACCGCTAGGTGACAGACCTATTGCAGGAGCAGATGCAGACATTATGAACGTTTGGCTAGCTCAATATGATGACTACTTGATAGTTTAGTGCACCATGCTTAACGGCTTAGAATCGGGACTTCAAAGACGATGGATTTTATGTCTGTCCGAATCATGTTAGCAATTGCTGCATTTTATGATTATGAAATTTGGCAAATGGATGTCAAAACTGCATTCTTGAATGGATTTCTGGAAGAAGAGTTGTATATGATGCAGCCAGAAGGTTTTGTTGATCCAAAAGGTGCTAACAAAGTGTGTAAGCTCTAGCGATCCATTTATGGACTGGTGCAAGCATCTCGGAGTTGGAATAAACGCTTTGATAGTGTGATCAAAGCATGTGGTTTTATACAGACTTTTGGAGAAGCCTGTATTTACAAGAAAGTGAGTGGGAGCACTACAACCTTTCTGAAAAGTATATGTGAATGACATATTGTTGATCAGAAATAATGTAGAATTTTCTGGAAAGCATAAAGGAGTGTTTTAAAGGAGTTTTTCAAAGAAAGACCTCGGTTAAGCTGCTTACACATTGAGCATCAAGATCTATAGAGATAGATGAAGACGCTTGATAAGATTTTTCAATGAGTACATACCTTGACAAGATTTTGAAGTAGTTCAAAATGGAACAGTCAAAGAAAGAGTTCTTGCCTGCGTTGCAAGGTGTGAAGTTGAGTAAGACTCAAAAACCCGACCATGGCAGAAAATAGAAAGAGAATGAAAAGTCATTCCCTATGCCTCAGTCATAGGTTCTATAAAGTATGCTATGCTGTGTACCAGACCTATTGTATACCTTTCTTTGAGTTTGGCAAAGGAATACAATTTTGATCTAATAGTAGATCACTGGACAGCGGTCAAGAATATCCTTAGTGAGGACTAAGGAAATACTTCTCGATTATGGAGGTGATAAAAGAGCCCGTCGTAAAGAGTTACATCGGTGCAAGCTTTTACACCGATCCAGATGACTCTAAGTCTCAATCTGGATACATATTGAAAGTGGGAGCCCGGATGTGATCACGGACATGACGAGGAGTCTCGAAATTGTCGAGACATAAAGATTGATATATTGGAAGCCTATATTTGGATATCAGAATCGTTCCGGGTGAAATCGGGATTTTACGGGAACACCCGGGGGTTACCGGAACCCTCCCGGGGGTTAATGGGCCTTAGTGGGCCATGAGGGAGAAGAGGAGGGCCGACTAGGGCAGGCCGCGCGCTCCCTCCCCCCTAGTCCGAATAGGACAAGGAAGGGGGGGCGGCGCCCCCCCTTTCCTCTTTCCCCTCCCCCCTTTCCTTCTCCACCAAGGCAAGAGGGGGGAGTCCTACTCCCGGTGGGAGTAGGACTCCTCTAGGTGCACCCCTAGGGGGCCGGCCGCACCTCCCCCCTCCCTCCTTTATATACGGGGGCAGGGGGGCACCCTAGAACACACAAGTTGAACTTCAAGATCGTTCCTGAGCCATGTGCGGTGCCCCCCTCCACCATATTCCACCTCGGTCATATCGTCGTGGAGTTTAGGCGAAGTCCTGCGCCGGTAGAACATCATCATCGTCACCACGCCGTCGTGCTGACGGAACTCATCCCCGACACTTTGCTGGATTGGAGTCCGGGGATCGTCATCGAGCTGAACGTGTGCTGAACTCGGAGGTGCCGTACGTTCGGTACTTGGATCGGTCGGATCGTGAAAACGTACGACTACATCAACCGCGTTGTCATAACGCTTCCGCTTACGGTCTGCGAGGGTACGTGAACAATACTCTCCCCTCTCGTTGCTACGCATCACCATGATCTTGCGTGTGCGTAGGAAATTTTTGAAATTACTATGTTCCCCAACATCGTCAAGCTAGTTTTCATCACGCTCATATGATTCGCGTTCGGTACTTTGATAATTTGATATGTGGGTGGACCGGTGCTTGGTACTGCCCTTACTTGGACAAGCATCCCACTTATGATTAACCTCTATTGCAAGCATCCACAACTACAACAAAAGTATTAAGGTAAACCTAACCATAGCATGAAACATATGGATCCAAATCAGCCCCTTACGAAGCAACGCATAAACTAGGGTTTAAGCTTCTGTCACTCTAGCAACCCATCATCTACTTATTACTTCCCAATGCCTTCCTCTAGGCCCAAATAATGGTGAAGTATTATGTAGTCGACGTTCACATAACACCACTAGAGGTTAGACAACATACATCTTATCAAAATATCGAACGAATACCAAATTCACATGACTACTAATAGCAAGACTTCTCCCTTGTCCTCAGAAACAAACGTAACTACTCACAAAGCATATTCATGTTCATAATCAGAGGGGTAATAATGTGCATAAAGGATCTGAACATATGATCTTCCACCAAGTAAACCAACTAGCATCAACTACAAGGAGTAATCAACACTACTAGCAACCTACTCACACCAATCCCGGACTTGGAGACAAGAATTGGATACAAGAGATGAACTAGGGTTTGGAGATGAGATGGTGCTAGTGAAGATGTTGATGGAGATTGCCCTCTCCCAATGAGAGGAGCGTTGGTGATGACGATGGTGATGATTTCCCCCTCCTAGAGGGAAATGTCCCCGGCAGAACAGCTCTGCCGGAGCCCTAGATTGGTTCCGCCAAGGTTCCGCCTCGTGGCGGCGGAGTCTCATCCCGAAAGGTTCTCTTCTATTTTTTTCTCATTGAAAGACTTCATATGGGAGAAGATGGACGTCGGAGGGCCACCAGGGGGCCCACGAGGTAGGGGGCGCGCCTAGGGGGGGCGCGCCCCCCGCCCTCGTGAGCAGGGTAAGGGCCCCCTGGCCTTCATCTTTGGCGATGATTTTTCTTTATTTATTTTAAGGTATTCCGTGGAGTTTCAGGACTTTTGGAGTTGCGCAGAATAGTCCTTCAATATTTGCTCCTTTTCCAGCCCAGAATTCCAGCTGCCGGCATTCTCCCTCTTCATGTAAACCTTGTAAAACAAGAGAGAATAGCCGTAAGTATTGTGACATAACTTGAAATAACAACCCGTAATGCAATAAATATTGACATAAAAGCATGATGCAAAATGGACGTATCAATCACCCTCAACGGCTCTGAAGTGACCTGCACTCTAGCTAGGCGAGCATGCCCAAACGCCGGCCCGAACTAGGTTTCCACAGATCACTCCCTTGTGCACTGTTCCGACGATGTTTGGATATCCTTTCACTGCTCTCTTAGCGTACACGCCTATGCAACTCTGACTTAAACTCTTATTTCTTCTAGAGATATCATCTGAAACAAGCAAATCCATTTTTTAGTGAAGCATGACGGGGCTACGGGATCTGGTACACATCCTGCACACCCGTATAACCCTGTAAGTATCTGTCCTCCGGTACAACATCAAGGTCGATTCCTCTTATTTGATCAACCATTCGCCGTGTCAAAAATGCAGAGGGGGTTGCAAGGAGCACAAGGCCTGCACATGCAAGCAAGTGGTAACATGGACTTGTACATGGAACATCCCAAGCGCAAGTAGAGCTGCAGCGAGCCTGTACAATGAGCTAGTGTAAGTCCCTGCATTTCATTTAATTTGTACTGGCATTCGTGTATGATTTGTGTGCAGTGGCTGATCCACGAATTCAAGTTACCAGGGGAGAACATTTAACTTAAAAAATACGAAGGCACTTGCACTCCGAAAATCAACATAACTTGAGAAATGTGAAGCTACATGCACTTTGAAAACCAGCTAATGTTCCAAAGTAGTTAAGATTATAAACACTAAATGATGCAAGCACCAAAAAACACAAAATGCAACATGGTGTACAAGGACTACAAACATGGTCTGTACCTGCCTGAATTATTCGTTCTCTGGCTGAAAATATCGAAGTGTAATTGCACGTATAACCAGTGCGCAAACTGCATATCAATATATCTATCCTGCACAAGTATGCCAATAGTTTCAAACACCAGATTAGAAAAGTATTTATGCTATGTTGTCATGATACGGGGACTTTCTGGTAGATGGCCTCGACGTTTCCTCAAGCTATGAAAATGCACTATAATTTGCTTGTCATCAATGCCTGCAAATCTCTGTCTCTCTCAACATAGTAGATCATCATTAGACACTAAATCCTTTAATGAGCTTGCAAAATGCTTGCATTAGATCCCTCATTAGACACTATATGTTCATCACCAGGAGCATGTAAAATGTTTGCATCAAATCCTTCATTAGCAGTCTGTTCGTTAGACACTTCAGGCTCAAGAACAACATGAGCTTGTATGTTTGCACCGGAAACTTGATTAGATACATCAGATTCAATCAGTTCAGTATTGATTGGGGGAGTTATAAAATAAGTAGAAATTGGTTTCATTTTCTCATAGATTCCCTACATACAAGCAGTTTTACAACACCATCAGGTTTAACTATTGGCCAGAAATTGAAGAGTTGAATTAGATATAATCAGGGATGTGATGTACCTGCTCGTTGCGCATGCTACTCTTGCAAGCTGCGACTGTCCGTTTGCGCAAGCTCGATGCCATGCTCCTGCTGCCGCCGCTGCGTCCCACGCAGGCTACACCCAGGGTTGGATCTTCATCTTCTTGTCCTTCCATTTGCTTGAAGCCCGGCGACTACCCTCCAACGAGGGCGCGAGGAAGAGCTGTGTCGGTCTGTCCAGTGGCGGCTAGGTTAGGAGCGAACCAGACTGGAGGCTGGAGTGAATGAATTGGGATTTTTCCTGCTGACGATCGATATGGGAGGCACTCGTTTGGGCCGCGAGCCTGCTATAGGGCCTACCTTGCACTTATGTTATTGGCCCATCCAAATTGAAACATTTTTCTTCATTTTTTACATTGCCTGCTTGTGCATTGGGATGAACAAAACTAGCGTGGGACAACCTTGACGACTCAAACTAGGTGCACACTTTCCAGCCACCTGAGGCGGCCGCCCATACCAGGCCCTATGGTGGCATCGCCCCTTTTTGCCTGTATGATTGGATAGTGAAAAATATTCCAGTGGCGCTTTTGATTTACCCACAGAATGGTTGAATTGCTTGTTTCTATGAATTGAGTTCGCCAATAATGTGAAGGATGCCAGTCTTTTCATCCTATTGTAGATTGCTTAGATCTCGATATGCCAAAAGTAGTCGCATGAAATATACTGTAAAAGCCAGTGTGATGTGTTTGGCTACAACTAGTCTGACTACACGTCCTCATATAACATATCAAGGACACACCATCTTACCAGATTAACCATTCGACTTACCCATGCAGTGTGGGAGAAAGAAGTATTTGGACTGCGTATCCAAGCAATTGATGCCATGGACTCCTTTATACAACCTTGTAAGCGAAAAAGAAGTTGCAGTGTGCTTGTACAAAGAACTAGCATAAGTTCAGTTATCTGATTCTCAGAATTTTAGTTAGCCACTTATTGCAAAATTGTTCAATTACGTTGCTTGGCTTAATTTAGTTTGCTACTGATTACATAATGGCACAGCCTGTTAATCATATTGTAGACTGCACCTATCTATGTGTTTGATACTTACTGTTAAGAATTACCTGTTTGCCTTAACTTAAATATCTACTTGTTTGTTTAACTGCTTTGCTGCTGCAACAGCGGGTTACAATGATGTTAATAACTACTCCCTCCGTCCCATAATATAGGACATTTTTTGACACTAGCATAGTGTTAAAAAACATCTTACATTATGGGACGGAGGGAGTACTTTTCAGCATCCAATTGAAACTCTTTAATTCCTTGTTTGTTTAACTGGTTTGCTGTTATAACTCCCAGTTGAGATGTTTTGCTGACTTCAACTTTTCTGAATCCAATCGGAACTTTAATGGCAAAACAGGTTAGCCCAAGATCAAAGAGCGAGGTCCCCATGGACGTTGCATCATCCCACAACAGTGACACCGGCCCAATCTTGCATTATGAATTGCCAACTGCTGATGCTCTAGAGGCTAAACTAGTGGTAGAAAGAGATTCTGCTTCTGCACTTAGAGATGAAGTTGACATGTTGAGGAAGGAAACAGCACAATCACAAGCAGTACTCAAGACAACCATTAAATATGTGGTGGATTTCAAAACGAAGTAAGCTGAGACTGACCAGATTGTTAAGGTCCTGAAGGAAAAAAGGAAATTAAATTCCTACTTGGTAAATCATAGGTGAAATGTTCTTTCCATAGTTGAATAACCTTTGTGTTGTCTGTTCATGTAATCAATCAAACCATTTGTTTTAGAGATCATGTAATATATTTTTTTGTTTTTTGGTTTGTAATTTTATTTGAGCACAAGTCTGTATTAATTGATAAGACTCGGGGACATTTCATTTTGATTGCTGTGCCAGACCTACAAATATGCCAATCAGGCTGAATGTGCATTCAACAATAGTAGTAGTATAGATGGACCATAAGAGGCACGCATCAGAAAGGGCCGAGATGCTGGCTAAAAAAAGATGCTGTTGTAGCCAAAAAAAGTACAGCGGCCTGGCTTATGTATGTTAGTTGATATTCTTGATCCATATACTCTAGAAGTGTTTATATGTGTGTTAGTTCTGTACATTCTTGGTTGATTGACTCGGTATTTGAATCTTGATACATCGGTTGTGTACATATCTAAACGGGAGTACACATTATGTTGCGTGTGACATTTGAGTTGGACATGAAGTGTTCCAAATATTCGAATTCACCTTAAACTGGATACTAGTTTTTGAATTTGAGTATCGGCATTTGTAAATCATATTCATATATGACAGTGGAATACATCTTTGTCGTCCTTTTGAAGATATATAAAAACACAGAACGATTTATAAAGATTCATATAGGAATACAAAATGGATTCGAATTTAGTTGCCAGGGTAAACGTGGATGATTATTGTCCCAAAATTCGGAAGAAGCTGCAAAATGTCCACTCCCACGTCGGCTGCCCGAAGCCAAGTGTTTGGGAGATGGAAATTACTGTCTACCCATTACACGGACAATCCATCGGCCCGATTTCCACTGCTCTAAATAGGGGTAGGTTAGTAAATTCAATTAGACGTGACATGGCCGCCTCTGAGCCCATTCCGACACGGTGGGCGTCAAACATGGGCGGCAAGGTGGTGAAGGAGTTCCTGCTACGCTGCGTTGCCCCTCTCCAACACCATTCTCATCGGATGTGGGCCTTCACCGGCCGTGGGGATCGCATGTGGCTCCAGGAAGAGGACCTGACGCCCGAAGCGTTGAGGAAGGTGCTCTTGGTCCTGACTAGGGATCCCAACCCCGGCAGCATCCAGCAAGGGGGAGCCTTGTTGTACCTCTATTCGAACAGGAGAGACTTCGTGAATCAGATGCCCGTCTTTGACGAATGGGGACCGCGACCCGCTAGCCTCCAGGGGCCTCGCGAGAATCCTATGGTGGTGGCTGCCCTTTCAGTCGGCCGAGGCGACTCTTCCTCAAGTGGCGGAACAGGAAGGCATGAGCCTCCGGAGGCCGAGGGTGCCCCCGCCGAGGTGACAGCACCGGGCAGTGCTCATGAGGGAGCAACCCCTAGTGCCCGTGCTGCCGGGGCTGAGGGCGGCGAGCAGCCGCCTGCTGCGCCCGCGGCTGAGGCCTCCGAGGTCCCAGCTGCGCTTCTTGGTGAGGCGACCGGCGGCGCGCATCAGGCAGACATCCCTGACGCGGGCCGCCTTGGTGCCTCTTCCTCGTCACAAGTTGACCCTTGCGCTCAAATCTTGGGTCTCTTCCGTGTGGACTTCGAGGCCCTCCGGAAGAAAAGGGAGGCCCTGGGCGACGATTATCCTTGTCGCCTGCTGAAACGCAGAAAGTACTTCGCCATCGATGAGTAAGCCTTCTCCCTTCCCAGCTCCAGGTTCTTCTGTTGCCCTTCCTGATCCATGCTCTGCAGGGTCCTTCCTTCCGAACTCACGGAGATGACTGAGGAGCCACCCCCCCCCCCCCCCCCCGCCTTCGCCTTCTCCACCATCTCCAGTTGCTCCGAGCAGTAGAGCCCTTGTGGTGAGGCCGGTTGGAGAGACGAACCATCCTGAGGCGCAACGCGGCCCCGCACGCCTCGCGACCTTCCTTCGCGAGCCTTCTCGTGGCATAGCCAGCTTGCCGTGGGCTTCTCATCTGGTCGTGGACCATGGCTAGCTGGGGTACTCCCAGCGTTCTTCACTTGGGGATGGACTCGCTCCAGGCAGGGCTTCTGGTGAGGCGTCCCCGGTCGCCTCAAGGGTGCCAGCTCCCAGCCCCCTGCCCGGAGGAGGAGCGCTGATCCATGCCCCCCGGCGCTTGCTTGGGGCGGATGATGGCGTGGAGGACGTACTTGAGCGCGCTCGGGAGCGTCGCGCTCTTTGCCAAGGGTTCCTTCGGAGGGCGGCTGACGTGGTGAGCCTGCTTGGTGAAGAGATTGCCGATGAAGACGCGCGCCTTGAGGCCGAGGGCCTGCGCCTGGTTGCGGAGAGGTGCGAGCTGGAGGTGGTTGTCGCCCTCGCGCGCCGCCAGCGCGATCTCGACGATGAGGAGGCCAAGGCATCGCTGGCGACCTCCCAGGAGGTGCGTTCCCGGGCCATCGAAGAAGCTCGGGAAGCTGACTGGCGGTGAGAGGCCATGGAGGAGCGGGCACGGGAACTCCTGGCCCGGTGCCGCTTATTGGAGGAGCAGGTGGAGCTGCGTGAGGCGGCCCTTGCATCGATGAAGGTGGTCTCCGGCGACCCGGCGGAGCTCCAGAAGTGTGAGGAGGCGCTGATGCTGGAAGCCGCCGAGCGCGCACGCGAGTACGAGCGCCTGGAGACGAGGGAGCGCTTGGTGACGCGAGCGGAGGACAATGTCGCAGCACGGGAGACCCACGTCTCGGAGGAGGTCGGACATCGGGTGGCGACGGCGCGCCTGAGCCTTGGGCGCGAGTTCGAGGAGAAGCTGGGGTTGATTCGGACCGAGGCCGAAGGTAGGACCACCGTCCTGAGGGCCAAGCTGGAGGAAGCAACGCGGCAGGCTGATGCTTTGCGGGCCGCACTTGAGGTGGCGCAGGGGTAGTCAACTACTTCCCGTGCCGAAGTGCTTCTTCTCCGCCAATGGGTGGACGAGGTTGAGGCCGTTGCACGCGAGAATGCGGATGAGATACATCAGCAGCGGCTCCTGGAACATGAGCACGCCCCCATGCTCACCACGCTTCGGGAGAGAGCCAACACGGCCTTGGGCAACATCTGCGAGGCGTCCGTTGGCAAGCCGCACGCAATCAACTACGCCGGCAACCTTCAGTTCTTCACCGACATAGTGCGTAGCTGGAGGCGCGGTCGGTCAGGGCCAACAGGTTGGTGGAGGAGAGGAGCCGCGCCCTGCTCGGGCGCGCCTTTTCCCGCATCTTCAGCCATCTCCAGGACATGGATCCTCACTTCGACTTCGACACCGCCATCGCCCCAGTTCCCCAGGCCGTCCGGGGTGACCTGGCGGACTGGGTGGAAGACAACATGGACGCTCTCGTCAGGGCCTTCGCTTCAGATGATGATGACGCGATCTGGCCGCTGACGAGGGCGGCGTGGTGAACGGTCCTGACGCCGCTGACGACAACGCAGAGGGCGATGGCTAGGCTAGCGATGCCATCGACAGTTCGGGTGGTGCTCCTGATGATGCATTGGGGGATTTATCCGACTGACTGCGCATTGCTCCTGTTTCCTTACCCTCCATGAATAGAACTCAGGCTTTCGACCTGGCGGTTGTAAGAGCATTTTGGGAGGGGGAGCCCCTCATGTAAAGCTTATGTTCAGTGTACTAATGGATGCTACATCACCCATATGCCCGCGCCAAGTGGATGGCTAGGTGACGAGCCGGCTGACTAGTTTACCTTTGTCCCGTGCGGGTCCTGAGATAATTTGCGGGAGGCTGTGGTGTCTCGAGTGCCTCCTGATCGAATTCGTAGGATCTGCAGTGAAAAAACCTCCAGAGAGGATATGACGGCGGCAGTCTGGGCTGCGCGCAAGCTAGGCCAGACCCGGCTCGTGAAGGGCTCACGAGGGGAGGCAGCTGAGGCGAGGTCGTAACCGGAACGCGAGAGATTGCTCGAACGAGACTAAGCACCCCTTCCCCGAACACACGCAAATCTCAAATTTGAATCCAACTTAAATCCAGCGGGGGAAAGCAACAACCAAGGGAAAAGCAATGAAAGCAGAAAAAAGGCCGCGTCCGGCATCTAGTCTAGTCTTGGACGTCTTCTCACCAGTGTGGAGCTAAGTGCTGCCACTGGGCGTGGGAGGGAGCCCCAGGGCCTGAGGCTGGCACCCCTGAGACTCCGGGGCGTGTACAGCCCCACTCATTATTACGTGAGAGTGTCACGGGGCGGCGAGCTTCACAGGCACTGGGCCTTCTTCACAGGTACCGACCTTGCTTCATATCGCCAGACGAGGGGCCCGCCTTGCGCCACACTCTAGTGCCATCAACGACGACCGGAAACCAGGACGCCGCCGATGGGGTAGAGCGGTCGCCAACGGTTCCCCCAACGACCACGAGTCCTCCGCCAGGGGCAGGCCCTGAGGCACCTCCCTAGCGGAGAGCCTACCTCCTGGGAACGCCTTGCTCCGAACGCCGCGGTGGTGATGTCGGATCCCGGCCCCTCCCCTGCAGCCCCCGATGCCCTCCTCCTGAGGGGTAGGAGGCTGCGGGAGCGGGGCAGCTGCTCGTGGTGGCGACCTGCACCTCCTGCGACCCATGATTAGCGTATGCCTGCTCCTGAGGAATTAGTGGTACCCGATAATCGTCGCTTCCAGCGTGGCCGGTGGGGCCGTCCCGGGACTCCTGGAAGAGCTCAGCTTCCGGTGCCTCGTCCCCCCAGCTTGGGCTGAGGAGCGAGCCTTGTTCGCCCTCGCGTGGATGCCCTTGGTCCATCATGTGAGGCACGTACTCTTCTGGGGCCGTCATCCCGAAGGTCACGCCATAGTGCTCCGCGTGCCATGCGGCTCTGCTTGATGTGCCAACCTGGGGGTGGTAGCGCGGCGGCCCACTGGGGCCGTGGGTCGTGACGAGTCCTTCTTCGCTGGCGGGGAGCGGAGGCAGTGCTGCCGCTGGCCCGGTGCTGACAGCTTCGTTGGCATTGGGGTAGCCTTGGAAACCGCGGGTGCGCGTCGAGCCCCCGCACGGGCCGCCCTGGGCCTGAGACGGGATCTGAGTGCAGAGGGGGTGAGCCCCCGAGCGGCGAAGCCCAGGAGCTCTGCTACCCGCTCTAGCAGCACATCGCGGCTGCCTTCCATCAGCCTACACTGCAGCAGCTCTCGGGCCACCGTGAGCGCGGCCCTTGAGTTCGCCTGCTCCCGGCGGGTGTACGGCGTCGTGGCCGCGGCATGGTTGGAGGCCCTTGCTGTCGACCGCGTCTGCCGCGGTGTGAGAGCTGTCAGGGCCTGTCCGCGTCGCCCACGGCCCGCAGCGCCCTGCGGATCGCGAGCTGCCTGGGGCACTGGGTCACCCGGGGCGAGCAGCTCTGCGTGGGCGGGCCAAGCCGCCCAGGGATCAGGGTTGCCCGCCTGGTCGCCGGACATGGTGATGACGATGCGACGGGACGCAAGGTGACAGAAGGTGGATCCCGGCGTACCCCTACCTGGCACGCCAAATGTTGGATTTCGGGTTCCGGCAGACCCTTGAGGTTCGAACACTGGGCTGCGCGCGGAGATTATGCCCTCTGTCTACCTGCTCCTCGCCGAATCGCTAGGATCTAAACTACCAAAGGATCAACACAAGAGACACAAGGTTTATACTGGTTCGGGCCACCATTGTGGTGTAATACCCTACTCCAGTGTGTGGCGTGGTGGATTGCCTCCTGGGCTGGTGATGAACAATACAAGGAAGAACAGCCTCGCGAGGGTCCGTTCTTGGCCGGTGCGATGAACTACTAGGAGGAGTTCAGTCGCCCTCTCTCTCTCTCTTTCTATTCTAGATGTATGCCAGCTACCAGATCTCCCGATCCCCTTACCCTGGGGGTGGCTAGTCCTATTTATAGGCAAAGGCCCTGGGCCTCTTCCCAAATATTGAGCGGGAAGGGCGCCAACAATTGGCCATTTTGAAAGGGAACAGCGGGTACACTTATCCTGACTAAAGTTGGTCCTCGCCTGCCAAAGGCTCTGGTGGTGACACCGGCTTGGGCTCCACGGTGACCTCCATCCTGCCGTTGGACTGGTCTTGGTCTTGTTGCACCGAAATGGACGCCTTTGCTTGATTCTCCCGCCTGCGCTTGCTCCCCTTGCACGAAAGAGGAAAGGAGGACACTACGTGGGCTGACGCCCGACTGGCGCCCTTAGTCATCATTGCTTGCGTCATGGGCACCTCGCGAGGTACCCTGCCTTGAACTCTCTGCCTCCTCGTGAGCCAGCCTGATGAGGCCGTGCCTGAGGAAGCTCCTTGTCGTCCGCCCCGCGAGGCTTGGCCCCTCGCGAGGGTCTTGAGCTTGTGCTGATGGAGATGGGCTGTGCTGGGCCTCCTTTGAGCCACGCCACAGGCCGCAGGCAGGCAAGTCTGGGGACCCCCGTTCCCAGAACACCGACAATTTTGGATTGTTGGTCGTAGTGACATTGACCCAGATTACTACTGCAAGCCAGGTTTGTTCACAATTTTACTTGTCTTTCTTACGCATTCGATATAATATCCAATTATTCACGTCGATTAGTTGCAAACAATAAGTGCTAGACAAACTTCTACATTCAGAGTTTGGACGGTCTCTTACTGCAGTTACAATTCTGCATACTTGTCCTAATAAGCTCACAAGTAAATGATTGATTCACTACATCTATGCTTGCCTTGTCGTATTTGTTGTCAATATTCTTTTAGGGTGGACCACCCTGTTTCTAAATACTGGAACCGTAGACCTGAGTGAATAGTATTTCTCTATGTGATCTCTTCCATCATGTGTGGGTAACGAACACTGCATTGTATAGAAAGAAAGTGTCATTTCCAACTTTTACATAGGTTTCGATCTTTTACATGGAATACAATCTGCCTACTTGCTTTGTGTTGCACTACCAACACTCCACCCTTGAAGCTAAACATTACGCCAATCATAATTGCTTAGTTTATTTGTTCAAATACGAATTTCATATGATTCTAATGTTCCTACTTCAGTTTTGAAATGTGTGTCTGCCTGTTATAGAGACATAAGGGGTTTGTATTTCTGTGTGTGGTCTGGTCAGCACGGTTGGGGAGGTAAACTTTGCATATGCAGGGGTTTATAGGGAGACACTCTCCGAGTTGAATCCGCAATGCATTCCATAGATAATCTGACTACTTTTTATGTTTTCATGAATCTCAGATTCTGAACAACATCATAATGATTATGAGCTTGCGCGCATGAAAAGAATAAAATAGAACAATGCCACGGCTGTCAAACTTGGCATTAAGGGACTGAAATCAAGTCTGGATGCAATGCAATGCAAATGCTCTCCACCTACAGATTCATGCTCAGAATATGATCCTAACAGTGATTCTGAGCTAGAGGGAGACCTAAGTCAATGTAGCTCCCTAGTGGAGGAGTCAGAGGAAGATGCCCTATCTTATTCACCCATCAAGGTACTTGCTCTAACTTTCCAAGGTTACATTGCTCGCACATATCTTGCAACTGATGCTTTGCATTGCTTCTACTTTGTTGAACTGCCATTAGCTTAGTTTACACATCGTGTATGTGAATACGCCCTGCCTATCCATTTTCAGTACATATTCCATCTGTCATCATACCATATTTATCCATTCAAATGATGTTCTTGTGTATCAGACGTTCAAAAGGAAGAGGGTGATTGCTGATCGTGGAGGAGCACAAGCAAAGTATTTGGAGAAGGTAGTGGCACTTGATAAATCATATAGCCCATTAGGTGTAGTTGCAATATCACCTGACCCACAAAATACCCCAACTCTAGCACACTCTAGCCCTATTACACTGGTCATTTCTGAGGCCCCAACTCAGCAGACCCCAACTGCAGCAAACAGTATGATTATGTCAGTTGACATAGCACCAGCTGTACGATGCAAAACCCCCATTCCAGCAAAGAGTACACCAAATCTAGTTGCCAAATCCCTTTTCGAACCAGAAAGAGCCCCAATTGCAGTAAATAGGACCCCTGTTCCATTTCTTCCCAGTTTAGAAGACAAAGCTTATGTTGTTGTCAGGAACTTTGTGCACATATTTCCTTCATGGAAAGATTATACCGCAGACACAGAACAATTTCCAGTCTTCCTCCGCAACTTACGCGTAAGTAATGTACTAATGTTATTCATGGTCATTACTGCATCTGTTTCTGCTGATAGAAGACACAAGATTTCATTCTTTTAAATAGGCGAGGAGCAAACTGGATTGTGATGACGAGCAAGAGTTGGTTGCGCTTTTCAAGCACTCATTGATGAAGTATCGTTTCTATCTGAGGCAAGCGCACTTCGATGGCAAGCCTCTGAACGAAATTTCTGTAAAGTCTCCGGTGCTACATTTATCCGACGGTGACTGGAATAATCTTGTTACACATTGGTCTCGGCTGCAGCGTAAGGTACTGTCTATGATATCACATCACAATTTGAACTACATTTCTGCATTTGCCTTAATGTCTCACTTGTACGAAAACGGTTAGCAAAAGAACATTCGTTCTCAAGGGACCACAGAATCTCGCAACTATACTGCACACTGCATTGCTCCCGTGGGTTCCTCTTGCCCTGTATGACCATACTTACTTTCATAGCTGTTTGATTATGTAGCATCACTGCACATGTTAGCCTCGTAATCGCCCATTTGGTGGACATTATAATATCTGTATGGACTCTTACACAAATTTATAATCAACCCAATGCTTTTGAAGAGGTTTAGCTCTGCAGTCCTCTTGTAAGGACTGAACGTGGTCTATCACTATACTTACATTAACAGCTACTCCCTCCGTCCCATAATATAATAACGTTTTGTACAGTACACCAATGTTCAAAACACTCTTGTATTATGGGAAGAGGGATTGGTTCATTTTGTAGCATTCTGCATCTTATCTCCCTCGCCCACCATTTACTGAAAAAGATCAGATATATATTTAATCTTACCAACAAGTAGAATACACAAACAATGCCAGTGCAGAAGTGTAGCCCATTGCTCTTGTCAGTACATTTTGTCCTGTAACGCTTGTACTTCCAGGGATTGGTAGTTGATTATGTAGCATCAATCTGCATCTTATCTTCATTATCCTCTATCGCTTCCAGTATTATCATATCTATAATTACTCTCTACAAAATGTAGAGTACAGGCAATGCTTATGAAGAAGATTATGTGCTGAAATTCTTGAGTTATCCTTCCCTTGACATGGAGAAGGGCATTATAAAGCCGGTGTTAACTGTTAATGTAAGTCAGTCCTTCTAAAGCCTTTATCCTCAACTGCTATTTAATTTGCTCATACTCCCTATCGTTTACTGCTGTTTAGTTTGCTATTTCTACCAAAATGCATGTTTGTAAGAACCGTAAGTTCTAAGTTTTACTTGTAAAACCAAATTTCTTATTCATACCATGCACATTACTTAATACTCCCTATATGTATGCTTGGTTTTGTGGATCTATAATCCAGTGTGTGGCGAAGCACCCACGTTTGCACCTTGTCATCTCCTATTTTATCTTACTGATGTGGCTGATGATATGAACAACATGCCATGCACATTATCCAAAATAGATACAATGATTTTCTTTGCCCTTCATCTATGCTTGTTATGTTGAAATGGTAATCCAGTAGTGTGGTGAAGCTCCCCGCATTATGAACAATGCCAAATTATGCTATTGATATTTTGAACTTACTCTTTATTTTCTAATTTGAAATTGGATAGAATTGACAGAACAGTTATCATCTTTGTTTATACACGTGCAAAACCTGTCATATCTCTGGTTTGTTTCAAGGTGATATGCCTGATGGCATGCACAAGTCTGCTGAAGGTTGTGAGACAAACCCAACATATATTGCAGCAAAGAAGGCAAAACATCTTGAAGATAGCGAGACAACCCCAAAGTCTTGTCTTGATGCAGTGTTCAAGTTACTTGAGACTAATAGTCAGACAAGATCACAGAATTCGTTGTCTGAATCAGTTCGACTTCTTCAGTCCCAAGTTCTAGCAGAAAGGCATTCTGCAACTCAACTTTGACTTGAAGTCCTATCTCTAAGAAAGATTGCGGAGAACACCAATGAGAACCTCATCGCTAAACAACTACACCTGGAAGCTATGACCGACATGCTAGGCCGGTCTCACAGCCTTGCTCAGCAGCTTACGCAGTAGTTCCCCCGCAAGGCTAACCTTTCTTGAACTGTCTTGGAAGTGGTCTCGGTTCAGTATTATTTTGTTACGCTGCAATGGTGCCCAATTTTTGTAATCTGCTTCTTCGTTGCGCTTTATGATCACTGGTGGCGAACTTCGATGCCTAGTGGATGTAATATACCTTAAATCCTTTATTATATAGTGTAGGTTTATTCTTAGTTAGTATGCCGTAATTTCTTTATTGTGTAGAGTAGGTTTTTTCTTAATTCCTACTAGTTACTGCCATCATTCGCTATCTGAAAAAAATTAGATGTAGTCGACCGGGCCGAAACATTCGATGACGGGCCAGGTTTTTAGCGGGCCACAATTGGGCCGGCCTGCGTCTTTCTTGGGCCCAAATGAATGGGGCCTTCACACATTGCGGCAGGCCCAAACTTACACCGGCCTATATTTTAGTTGGGCCTTTTGTCGACCCAGCGCTTAGTTCGGCCCAGGTAGCGTTGGGCCATTAACAGGCTGAATATTGTACTGGCCTGTTACGGCCGAGATGAAACCACGGGCCTTTAGCAGGCCAAAATGCATGTTGGGCCTCAATTTTCACTAGTAGTCAATGGGCCTTCAGCGGGCCGAAATGAAGACCGGGCCGTTATGGGTCCAGTTAGCTCACGGGCCGTTACCAGGCCAAAACATATCTCGGACCTTAGTTGGCCCACTCATATCATGGGCCTTTAAGAGGCCGACAGCTTAGTACAGGCATCAACGAGCCGAATTACGCGACAGGCCTTTAACATGCCCAAAGTCACGTTGGGCTTAACTGTTGCCACCTTTAGCATGGGCCGTTAGTGGGTCCGATGTCCCGTCAGACCATATATGGCCCATGGGCAGCACGGGCCATTCCCACGCCGAAAATCACACCGGGCTGAAATAGGCCCATGTCTACATCAGGCCTCTAACAGGCCGAAAGTCACTGGGCTGTAGTTCGGCCCGAATATTCGGCGAACAATTAACGGGCCAGATCTGGCTTCGGGCCGCAAATGGGCCCAAATATTGGGCGAACAATTAACAGGCCAGATCTGGCTTCGGGCCGTAAATGGGCCCAAATATTGGGCAAACAATTAACGGGCCAGATCTGGTTTCGGACTGTAAATGGGCCTTTATTAAGCAGGCCGTTATTGGGTTGGCCCACTAGTACCTGATTAAGTTCTACGGGCCTTTGACTGGGCTGGCCTTTTTAACCTATATAGGCCTCTGTTGGGCCCAACCACGTGTCAACATACCATAGGCATGTCTCCTCCAATGGACGGGTGACATCTGGCCCACTAACGAGCTGACAGGTGTTCCCTTCGGCCAATCAGAATTTTACACGTGGAAATTTCCCATTGGTCGGGGATATTAACGGGTTATCGGATCCAAAACCCGACCCGATAGCTTAACGACGTTCCGTTACGGTGGATGCCACGTGTCGGTCACCCTTGACGAAAGCACTTCTGTGACGCGCGATTTATCGTCATGGAAGTGGACACTTCCGTGATGATAATTTTGGTAATGTCATGGAACACTTCTACGACAGCACAGGTATGACTATCTTGATTCTATCATAAATTTGTCATGGATGTACATGCATGACAAAAAACACGACCTACTGTGACAAACACGTATCATCACGGAAGTGTATTTTTTTGTAGTGTCAAGATCCTTTTTTGCTCTCTTAATTCTGTTTCGTAGCTCCCCTAGAACCTCCCTGTCCCAGCGAACTAGGCTACCTCCAATTCTCTTCATTGCCACCCCCACCGAACAAAATTCGTCATTCACCGCTGCCTCCCATGCTTCCATCACCACCTGCTCACACCCCTCCTCATTCAACCAGCGTGCCTCAAAACGAAAGCACCTTTGCCCCCCACCTTGAGAACCTCCCAATGTTTGCCCATTCAACTCCGCAATAACAGGACGGTGATCAGAGTGTCGCGGCTCACCATTGATAATTTTGTGCAGTGGGAAAAGACATCTCCAGCCCATATTGGAGACCACTCGATCCAGACGTTCCCTGGTGTAACCATCCGCATCTCTCCAGTTGTTCCTCCATGTGAAGGGATCACCAACATACCCTAGATCATTCATCTCACAGACTTCCAGAGCCCTACGGAAAGCGTCCATGCTACCTTGGGCCCGAGCCGGCCCCCTTCCTTTTCTCCCGCAAAAATAATCTCGTTGAAGTCGCCCAGGCCAAGCCACGGCAGATCCGATTGGCCATGCAGCGCCCTTAGAAGCCTCCACGTGTTCTCCTTCTCCCCCGCCTTCGATTCTCCGTAGATCCCCGCCAGCCTCCACTTAACACCATTCTCCCCCACCACCTCCACATCTATATGGTATCGGCCCTTCGACTTGAGATTCACCTCCACACCCCTTCGCCAAAACAAAGCCAAACCACCACATCTCCCATCACAATCTTGCACCACCATGTGCACCAGACTCCATCTCCACCTCAGGAACTCAATCTCCTTCTCCCTTAGGTTTGTTTCAGAGAGAAAGAGGATGTCGGGGTCTTCTGCCTGTTGAAGCTCGAGCAAGCTACGAACTGCCGATGGGTTCCCAAGCCCACGGCAGTTCCATGCTATTACTTTCATTGGCGCTCGCAGGGTTGTTCTGACAGCCCCGCTTCACTCCCGTAGGTCATGCTAGTGCTACTCTTGTTCCTCTTTATCTCTCCACTTCCCGCCTCATCACATTCCATCTCCTCTCCCCCCCTTTTCTGGCCAACACTAACACCCAGGATCATGCTGTCCCCCTTCTTACCCTTACGGTCGTATTTGTGGAATTTTGCTCCCTTGTTATTCCCGACCTTATTGCCAGCTTGCTCGCACACTAGCTTCTCTATCAGAGGCACCTCCGGCTTCCCTTCTATCCCCCAATCATGTTTCCGACCGCACCCTCAGTCGGTGGGACACCGTCGTTATGTTCACTAGATATATCTATGCCGTCCTCCTTATGCACCCCCACTTCGCCAGCCACCTCATAACTTAGTTGTTTTCTGCTGACATTCAGACCATCCTTTCCATCTCCAGGGGTCTGTCCTACATCTGATTGTGCCCCTACATTTTGTTGTTTTAAAGGACTTGTAACCTCCTGGTCACGACCTCCTTTATTTGTTGGCTGATGTCTTGTGCCCAACTTGTCCTTCCTCCAGTTATCGCTATCACTCCCCGATCTCCCCTTTGAATTACCTAGGCTGAGGCTCCTTCCACTGCCACTGTTGGGCCCCAAGAACATGGTTCGACCGTCATTCCAGCTACCCCTACCCCTCTCATTCGTAGGCCTGGGAATATGTGCCTTGAGCCAAGGACCGAATTGCTTCTTCTCTCCCTTCTTTAACCTTATAGAGCATTCCTTCTCCACATGATCGAGCATGCCACAGGTGTAGCAAAAGTTCGGCAAGAATTCATATTCAAAACGGCACCAATTCTCCTCCATTTTCTTCTGTCTTTCCTCCTCGGTTATGGACTCCCCTCCCTTCCCCTTATCATCATCTGTGTCAAGGACAAAACCCCTCATAATCGGGCTAGAGATGTCCATGCGGACCTTGATCCTCAAGAACTTGCCCACCGCCATACCATCTGGCCCAGCATCCACCTCCAGTGTTTCACCGATTATATCTCCGATGGCAAGGCCAGCATCCCGACACATCATCCCCAGTGGGAGATCAAAGACCCGAACCCATACCGGAATCCTCTTGAATTCATATTCCTTTATACTCTTGTTAGGATCAAAATCCTCCACCACCAGTAGTGAGTTCCCGAACATCCATGGACCCTCATCCAAAGCTTTCCGTTTTCCTAATTGTTGATGGAAAGTGAACATGAAGATATTGTCTCCCAAGTTTTTTCAATCCAGGCCCCTCAGTGGGCACCAGATCCCTCCTAGCGCATTCGCCATACCCTCTGCGAAGGCCGGTTTTTCAAACATGAGTTTCCCCAGAGCTTGTGCATCCACGGCCCCCATCTTTCCCCCTCCACTCCACGCTATCTTCCGGCCCTTGCTCTCTAGATCTGACAATTTCAAGCTGCTCATCAGCCCCTCAACGCGATCCATCCCGAATCTGACTCGAGAACTGAACTCCCCAGAATGAGAGGAAGCTAGGGTTTGTGGTGGTGTACGACAGCGCACCCCAGCAGCACTCCGAAGGCTATCTATGGAGGGGAGGGAGGGGAAACAGGATGCCCAGCTCCCCCCGAGGGAGGGGGACGCAGGCAAACGGAGGGGATGGGGCCTGGGGTGGACGGCGGCGGAGGTCAACAGGGCGGCGGAGGGCAGCAGGGCGTCAAAAGGGGATCGCCACTATCGTCGCCACACGAGACCAAACCGTCACAGAGGACGGACCCGCGATTCCTTTGTGAAATCCTAAACCTGGAAAAGTCGGGGATCATGTGAAGTCCTAACACCAGCGCTGCAGCAAAGAATGAAGTGAAGAACTCCTTGTAGATCCAGAGCGAAACTTGGAACGAAAAATATCTTGGGCTGCCTGTTCACGTTGGGAAATCTAGGAAGAAGGCGTTTGCGTTTGTCAAGAACGCGATCTCGGGGAAGGTCTATGGTTTGAAGGAGAGATTGATAGCAAAAACAGGGAAGGAAACGCTAGTCACTACGGTGGCCCGGGCTATACCCACTTTCGCTATGTCATGTTTCTACCTGACCAAGACTTTCTGTGAGGAGTTTAGTTCATTGATTGGGAACTATTGGTGGAGTCAGCAAGATAAGGAACACACGACCCACTGGATAGGATGGAAAAAACCGACGATGCCAAAGGCACAAGGAGGTCTCGGTTTCAGAGATATGCACGCGTTCAATGTCGCCATGCTGTCCCGTCAGGTTTGGAGGCTAATCCAACACCCGGACTCGTTGTGTGCACAGATCTTGAGAGCTCAGTATTACCCAAATGGACAACTCATAGAAGCTCAACCAGCTGTGGGCATTTCTTATGCTTGGCGTAGCTTGCTCCATGGTGTTCAACTTGTCAGAGAAGGTGTCATTTGGAGGATCGGGGATGGTACAAGTGTTAACATATGGTCCGACCCTTGGATCCCTCGGCCCTAGTCGAGAACAGTGATCACGCCACGTGGTCAGTGCCTTCTGCAGCAAGTAAGTGAACTCATTGATCCATATATGGGAGCTTGGGATGAGCAGCTTGTGAGGGACACTTTTTGGCAAGATGATGTGGCACATATCCTCCGTATCTCTCTCAGAGATGGAGCACAAGATTTCATGGCTTGACAGTATGACAACAAAGGGGTCCATTCGGTTAAGAGCGCCTATAAACTATATGTTCAGTTGAAGATAAATAGGAGGGATGGAGGAGCTGGGGCGAGCTCTATGGCCCCGGGAAATCTAAATAGTACTCTCGATGATTCCTGGAAACGGATCTGGAGGTTACCTTGTCCTAGAAATATTCAGATGTTCACGTGGAGGATTAAGCACGAGTCCTTGGCGCTTCGTACCACGGTTGCTCGGAGAGGCATTCCGATATAATATACTAAGTGTCTGTTCTTTAGCAGAGGAGAGGAGGAGGGGGCGCACCTCTTTATCAAGTGCAAGGTTGTTAAGGAGGTGTGGCGAGACTTGGTCCTGGAGAAGGAAAGAAATGATCTTGAGAAGATCGAGGGCGTGCATGCAATGCTTGATTATATCTGGGGGCTAGATGAAAAGAAGAGACTGCACATCCTCACCTTTTGGTGGCTGTGGTGGGCCAATAGGAATAAGGTGAGGGGAGGGGAGCTGCCGATCTCACCAGCTGAACTGGCACGAAGGACGAGGAGCAGCGTTCTTGAGTTTGGCGAGATCTTCTGTAAAAAAGCCGACAAGATGTCCCCAGACAAGTGGCACCCCCCGGCTCCTGATGTTTACAAAATAAATGTGGATGGCTCGCTTGTGCTGGGCCAGGAGCATGCTGGATGGGGGGTCGCCATGAGGCTGGCGAACGGTTCATTGGTGCATGCACGGGCCGGTAGACAGGAGCACATAGCGGATGCGTTCGCTGCGGAAGTGATAGCTGATACGTCTCCGTCGTATCTATAATTTTTGATTATTCCATGCCAATATTATACAACTTTCATATTCTTTTGGCAAGTTTTTATACTATTTTTTGGGACTAACATATTGATCCAGTGCCCAGTGCCAGTTCCTCTCTGTTGCATGTTTTATGTTTCACAGAAACCCCATATCAAACGGAGTCCAAACGGGATAAAAACGGACGGAGAATTATTTTGGAATATTTGTGATTTTTGGGAGGAAGAATCAACGCGAGACGATGCCCGAGGTGGCCACGAGATAGGGGCCCATGCCCACTTAAAGTGGGCGCGCCCCCACCCTCGTGGGCCACTCGTAAGGCGGTTAATGCCCTTCTTTGACCGCAAGAAAGCCAATTTTTGGAAAACAATCTGGGCGAAGGTTTCAATCCAATGGGAGTTACGGATCTCCAGATATAAAGGAAACGGTGCCAGGGCAGAATTCCAGAACGCAGAAACAGAGAGATAGATCCAATCTCGGAGGGGCTCTCGCCCCTCCCAAGCCATGGGAGCCAAGGACCAGAGGGGAAACCCTTCTCCCATCTAGGGAGGAGGTCAAGGAAGAAGAAGAAGAAGGGGGGGCTCTCTCCCCCTTGCTTCCGATGGCGCCGGAACACCGCCGGGGGCCATCATCATCACCGCGATCTACACCAACACCTCCGCCATCTTCACCAACATCTCCATCACCTTCCCCCCTCTATCTACAGCGGTCCACTCTCCCGCAACCCGTTGTACCCTCTACTTGAACATGGTGCTTTATGCTTCATATTATTATCCAATGATGTGTTGCCATCCTATGATGTCTGAGTAGATTTTCGTTGTCCTACCGGTGATTGATGAATTGCTATGATTGGTTTAATTTGCTTGTGGTTATGTTGCTGTCCTATTGTGCCCTCCATGTCGTGCAAGCGTGAGGGATTCCCGTTGTAGGGTGTTGCAATACGTTCATGATTCACTTATAGTGGGTTGCTTGAGTGACAGAAGCATAAACCCGAGTAAGGGGATTGTTGCGTATGGGATAAAGGGGACTTGATGCTTAGTTTTACCTTAATGAATCTTTAGTAGTTGCGGACGCTTGCTAGAGTTCCAATCATAAGTGCATATGATCCAAGAAGAGAAAGTATGTTAGCTTATGCCTCTCCCACATAAAACTTGCTATCGGTCTAATAAAGTAGTCAGTTGCTTAGGGACAATTTCACAACTCCTACCAACACTTTTCCACACTCGCTATATTTACTTTATTGCTTCTTTATCTAAACAACCCCTACTTTATATTTACATGCTCTTTATTATCTTGCAAACCTACCCTATCACACCTACAAAGTACCTCTAGTTTCATACTTGTTCTAGGTAAAGCGAACGTCAAGCGTGCATAGAGTCGTATCAGTGGCCGATAGGACTTGAGAGAGTATTTGTTCTACCTTTAGCTCCTCGTTGGGTTCGACACTCTTATTTATCGAAAGAGGCTACAACTATCCCGTATACTTGCGGGTTATCAATAGCCATGTCCAAAGCCATCACCACTGTGGCAGATCTTGGCATGGTAAGAGTGGAGTTTGAGACGGATTCACAACTCCTATCGGAAGCCTTGGATATGCGCAGGGTGGACTCGTCGGCGTACACAACAGCTATAGAGGACATGAAATATCAACTGAAGTTGTGGTTTTCTTCTTTTTCCATTTCAGTTTGTAGACGCAGTGCAAACTCGGTGGCCCATGAGCTTGCCAATATTGGCCGCCTGTGCGAACCGAACCACTTTTTAGAGTGGGAATCTGATGTACCAGCCCGAGTGGGCGAGTGTGTTGTGGGCGATATGCCTCATCACAGTTAAGTAATGAAGCTATGCTTTCCAAAAAAGATTAGGGGTGGGGCGGGTGCAGGTTCACTGAAAGAAAAAAGGGGCCTCCCTCGGTATCCACCTCCGTATAGACATGCACAAAGTGTACGTACTGCTTATACACCCGATCTGCCGACCCCACCCTATCAACCACACCCGTCGTGTCTCTGGTTCATTCCGCCCCGCACGTCCATCACATCCGCCGATGGAGAGAAAGAAAAGCAAGTGGTGACTAGTTCATCATCTGGACATCCGGACTCCTGTGAATCTCCCCCGAGTTTGGTTCCAGTTTACAGGAAAAGGGAGATCCGAACTGATCAGCGGACCGACGCGGGTTGATTTTGGATGGCAAACTATGTCCGAACAATTCGGTTCGGACGTTCACGTGAGGTTTCAGGGTCTACTTTGGATAGTGTCGTCTCCCCTCCCAAAGCTACCAGAGCGCAATAGTTACCTCACCGTTGTGCACTGTGTAGCCAGCGGTGGCTTCTCACCTTACCACCATGGCCCTGATCACCGCCGCAACCCCTTCTTCCTCTTCACCAACTGGATCGAGCCTAGACGCGAGGAGACAAGCGCTCCGTCATCTACTTCTTCTTAATATCAGTAAAAAATGTTTTTGAAAAAGAGAGCACCCTCTCCAATTTTCATTAACGGAAACCAAAATGTCTTTATCACAACATTAATATGAGTAATTGGTTCGAGTTCGGGGCTGAAATGTAATTGTAACAAAAATCCGTCATCCAAACACACCCTAACCTCCCTGGCCATTTCCTGTGAGCTTGCATGCTTGATGAGGCCAACTCCACTGCGCGACCCCAAACGGACGTCTGTTTTGTCCGGATTCTGTCCGTTTGGGTAGGGGTTTGGGGTCGTGTCCGGGCATGTCCTGCGATGCGGTGGTCGTGCGCCCAGCGCGCGGCCGCATCCATTTGCCCCATCCTGTCCGTGAGGGCCAAAAATGCCCAAATTTGCATCAAACTAGTTTCGAACCCAAATATTTGTCTGAAAATTAAAATAGTTTTACAACCCAATTGAAATTGTCTTTAATAAAATAGTTTTACAACCAAATCGAAATTGTCTTGACTGAACATAAATTGGACCAATACATCTACTGGTTGCCAATGTGATCCCAGACGTGCTCAACCAAGTCATTTTGAAGATTCAAATGAGTGTGCCAATCACGCATCTCACGGTCGAATTGGACAAACTGTTCAAATGTGGTCGAGTCTTGGTGCAGGGGCTCAATATTTTCACCTTGATAATCAAATCCTTGGTCGAAGATACTCTCATCACGCTCGTCCTCGACAATCATGTTGTGCATAATCACACAAGCAGTCATCACCTCCCAAAGCTTCCCTTCATCCCATGACAGTGTAGGGTTTCGAACGATACCCCACCGGGATTGAAGCACACCAAAAGCACGTTCCACATCCTTTCTAACACTCTCTTGCATTTGGGAAAATCTCTTTCTCTTCTCACCTTGGGGTTTAGAGATTGTCTTCACAAAAGTTGACCACTAAGGATATATACCATCTGCTAGATAGTATCCCTTGTTGTACTGGTGGCCGTTGATCTCAAAGTTGACAGGTGGGGAGTGGCCTTCTGCAAGCCTCGCGAAGACTGGAGAACGCTGCAGCACGTTGATATCATTGTGAGAACCTGCCATACCGAAGAAAGAATGCCATATCCAAAGATCTTGCGATGCCACTGCTTCTAATATGATAGTGCACCTGTTAACATGCCCCTTGTACTGGCCCTGCCAAGCAAATGGACAGTTCTTCCACTCCCAATGCATACAATCTATGCTGCCAAGCATGCCTGGAAAGCCTCTAGCTGCGTTGGTCGCCAACAATCTCTCTGTGTCAGTGGTAGTTGGCTGCCTCAAGTACTCTAGGCCAAACACCTCGATCACAGCCTGGCAAAACTTGTACATTGACATCAGACATTGTTGGAAATATGCCCTAGAGGCAATAATAAAAGGATTATTATTATATTTCTTTGTTCATGATAATTGTCTTTATTCATGCTATAATTGTATTATCCGGAAATCGTAATACACCTGTGAATACATAGACCATAATATGTCCCTAGTAAGCCTCTAGTTGACTAGCTCGTTGATCAACAGATAGTCATGGTTTCCTGACTATGGACATTAGATGTCGTTGATAACGGGATCACATCATTAGGAGAATGATGTGATGGACAAGACCCAATCCTAAGCATAGCACAAGATCGTGTAGTTTGTTTTGCTAGAGCTTTTCCTATGTCAAGTATCTTTTCCTTAGACCATGAGATCGTGTAACTCCCGGATACTGTAGGAGTGCTTTGGGTGTACCAAACGTCACAACGTAACTGGGTGACTATAAAGGTGCACTACAGGTATCTCCGAAAGTGTCTGTTGGGTTAACACGGATCAAGACTGGGATTTGTCACTCCGTGTGACGGAGAGGTATCACTGGGCCCACTCGGTAGTGCATCATCATAATGAGCTCAAAGTGACCAAGTGTCTGGTCACGAGATCATGCATTACGGTATGAGTAAAGTGACTTGCCGGTAATGAGACTGAACGAGGTATTGGGATACCGACGATCGAGTCTCGGGCAAGTAACATACCGTCTGACAAAGGGAATAGTATACGGGGTTGCTTGAATCCTTGACATCGTGGTTCATCCGATGAGATCATCGAGGAGTATGTGGGAGCCAACATGGGTATCCAGATCCCGCTGTTGGTTATTGACCGGAGAGCCGTCTCGGTCATGTCTGCATGTCTCCCGAACCCGTAGGGTCTACACACTTAAGGTTCGGTGACGCTAGGGTTGTATGAATATGAGTATGCAGCAAACCGAATGTTGTTTGGGGTCCCGGATGAGATCCCGGACGTCATGAGGAGTTCTGAAATGGTCCGGAGGTAAAGAATTATATATAGGAAGTGCTGTTTCGGCCATCGGGGAAGTTTCGGGGTCACCCGGTATTGTACCGGGACCACCGGAAGGGTCCCGGGGGTCCACCGGGTGGGGCCACCTATCCCGGAGGGCCCCGTGGGCTGAAGTGGGAGGGGAACCAGCCCCTAGTGGGCTGGTGCGCCCCCCTTGCCCCCCTGCACCTAGGGTTGGAAACCCTAGGTGGGGGGGCGCACCACTTGCCTTGGGGGGCACTCCACCCCCCAGGTCGCCGCCTCCTTGGGAGATTGCATCTCCCAGGGCTGGCGCCCCCCCTTGGGGGACTATATAAAGGAGGGCAGGGGGGAGGGCAGCCGCACCCTATGTCTTGGCGCCTCCCTCCCCCTGCTACACCTCGTCCTCCTCCCGCAGCTGCTTGGCGAAGCCCTGCCGGAGTTCTGCTGCATCCACCACCACGCCGTCGTGCTGCTGGATCATCATCAACCTCTCCTTCCCCCTTGCTGGATCAAGACGGAGGAGACGTCACGCTGACCATACGTGTGTTGAACACGGAGGTGCCGTCCGTTCGGCGCTAGGATCTCCGGTGATAGGATCACGACGAGAACGACTACCTCAACCCCGTTCTTTTGAACGCTTCCGCTCGCGATCTACAAAGTGGTATGTAGATGCATATCTCCTTTCACTCGTTTCTTAGATGAACTCATATATGGATCTTGGTGAAACCGTAGGAAAATTTTTATTTTCTGCAACATTCCTCAACAATGGCATCATGAGCTAGGTCTATGCGTAGTTCTCTATTGCACGAGTAGAACACAATTTTGTTGTAGGCGTAGATCTTGTCAACTTGCTTGCCGCCACTAGTCTTTTCTTGCTTCAGCGGTATTGTGGGATGAAGCGGCCCAGACTGACCTTACACGTACGCTTACGTGAGACAGGTTCCACCGACTGACATGCACTAGTTGCATAAGGTGGCTAGCGGGTGTCTGTCTCTCCCACTTTAGTTGGAGCGGATTCGACGAAAAGGGTCCTTATGAAGGGTAAATAGAAGTTGACAAAATCACGTTGTGGTTATTCGTAGGTAAGAAAACGTTCTTGCTAGAACCCAATTGCAGCCACGTAAAAGATGCAACAACAATTAGAGGACGTCTAACTTGTTTTTGCAGCAATTGTCATGTGATGTGATATGGCCAGAAGTTGTGATGAATGATGAATGATATATTGTGATGTATGAGATCATGTTCTTGTAATAGGAATCACGACTTGCATGTCGATGAGTATGACAACCGGCAGGAGCCATAGGAGTTGTCTTTATTTTTGTATGACCTGCGTGTCATTGAAGAACGCCATGTAAATTACTTTACTTTATTGCTAAACGCGTTAGCCATAGAAGTAGAAGTAGTCGTTGGCGTGACAACTTCATGAAGACACAATGATGGAGATCATGATGATGGAGATCATGGTGTCATGCCGGTGACGAAGATGATCATGGAGCCCCGAAGATGGAGATCGAAGGAGCTATATGATATTGGCCATATCATGTCACTACTATATAATTGCATGTGATGTTTATTATGTTTTATGCATCTTGTTTACTTAGAACGGCGGTAGTAAATAAGATGATCCCTTATAATAATTTCAAGAAAGTGTTCCCCCTAACTGTGCACCGTTGCTAAAGTTCGTCGTTTCGAAGCACCACGTGATGATCGGGTGTGATAGATCCTTACGTTCACATACAACGGGTGTAAGACAGATTTACACATGCAGAACACTTAGGGTTAACTTGACGAGCCTAGCATGTACAGACATGGCCTCGGAACACAGAGACCGAAAGGTCGAACATGAGTCGTATAGAAGATACGATCAACATGGAGATGTTCACCGATGATGACTAGTCCGTCTCACGTGATGATCGAACACGGCCTAGTCGACTCGGATCGTGTAACACTTAGATGACTAGAGGGATGTCTAATCTAAGTGGGAGTTCATTAAATAATTTGATTAGATGAACTTAATTATCATGAACTTAGTCTAAGACTTTTGCAAAATATGTCTTGTAGATCAAATGGCCAACGCTCATGTCAACATGAACTTCAACGCGTTCCTAGAGAAAACCAAGCTGAAAGATGATGGCAGCAACTATTCGGACTGGGTCCAGAACCTGAGGATCATCCTCATAGCAGCCAAGAAAGCATATGTCCTAGATGAACCGCTAGGTGAAGCACCCATCCCATAGAACCAAGACGTTATGAATGCTTGGCAGTCACGTGCTGATGATTACTCCCTCGTTCAGTGCGGCATGCTTTACAGCTTAGAACCGGGGCTCCAAAAGCGTTTTGAGAAACACGGAGCATATGAGATGTTCGAGGAGCTGAAAATGGTTTTCCAAGCTCATGCCCGGGTCGAGAGATATGAAGTCTCCGACAAGTTCTATAGTTGTAAGATGGAGGAAAACAGTTCTGTCAGTGAGCACATACTCAAAATGTCTGGGTTGCACAACCGCCTGTCCCAGCTGGAGATCAACCTCCCAGACGAGGCGGTCATTGACATAATTCTCCAGTCACTCCCACCGAGCTACAAGAGCTTTGTGTTGAACTACAATATGCAGGGGATGGTGAAGACCATTCCTGAAGTATTTTCAATGCTGAAGTCAGCAGAGGTTGAAATCAAGAAAGAACATCAAGTGTTGATGGTCAATAAGACCACTAAGTTCAAGAAGGGCAAGGGTAAGAAGAACTTCAAGAAGGACGGCAAAGATGTTGCCGCGCCCGGTAAGCCAGTTTCCGGGAAGAAGTCAAAGAATGGACCCAAGCCTGAGACTGAGTGCTTTTATTGCAAAGGGAAGGGTCACTGGAAGCTGAACTGCCCCAAATACTTAGCGGACAAGAAGGCCGGCAACAATAAAGGTATATTTGATATACATGTAATTGATGTGTACCTTACCAGTACTCGTAGTAACTCCTGGGTATTTGATACCGGTGTCGTTGCTCACATTTGTAACTCACAGCAGGAGCTGCGGAATAAGCGGGGACTGCCGAAGGACGAGGTGACGATGCGCGTCAGGAATGGTCCCAAGGTCGATATGATCGCCGTCGGCACGCTACCTCTACATTTACCTACGGGATTAGTTTTAAACCTCAATAATTGTTATTTAGTGCCAAGTTTGAGCATGAACATTGTATCTGGATCTCGTTTAATACGAGATGGCTACTCATTTAAATCTGACAATAATGGTTGTTCTATTTATATGAGAGATATGTTTTATGGTCATGCCCCGATGGTCAATTGTTTATTCTTAATGAATCTCGAACGTAATGTTACACATATTCATAGCGTGAATACCAAAAGATGTAAAGTTGATAACGATAGTCCCACATACTTGTGGCACTGCCGCCTTGGTCACATTGGTGTCAAGCGCATGAAGAAGCTCCATGCTGATGGACTTTTAGAGTCTCTCGATTATGAATCATTTGACACATGCGAACCATGCCTCATGGGCAAAATGACCAAGACTCCGTTCTCCGGAACAATGGAGCGAGCAACCAACTTATTGGAAATCATACATACCGATGTGTGCGGTCCAATGAGCGTTGAGGCTCGCGGAGGATATCGTTATGTTCTCACTCTCACTGATGACTTGAGTAGATATGGGTATGTCTACTTAATGAAACACAAGTCTGAAACCTTTGAAAAGTTCAAGGAATTTCAGAATGAGGTAGAGAATCAACGTGACCGAAAGATAAAGTTCCTACGATCAGATCGTGGAGGAGAATACTTAAGTCACGAATTTGGTACACACTTAAGGAAATGTGGAATCGTTTCACAACTCACGCCGCCTGGAACACCTCAGCGTAACGGTGTGTCCGAACGTCGTAATCGCACTCTATTGGATATGGTGCGATCTATGATGTCTCTTACCGATTTACCGCTATCATTTTGGGGATACGCTCTAGAGACAGCCACATTCACTTTAAATAGGGCACCGTATAAATCCATTGAGACGACACCGTATGAATTATGGTTTGGGAAGAAACCTAAGTTGTCATTTCTAAAAGTTTGGGGATGTGATGCTTATGTCAAGAAACTTCAACCTGAAAAGCTCGAACCCAAGTCGGAAAAATGCGTCTTCATAGGATACCCTAAGGAAACCATTGGGTATACCTTCTACTTAAGATCCGAGGGCAAGATCTTTGTTGCCAAGAACGGATCCTTTCTGGAAAAAGAGTTTCTCTCGAAAGAAGTAAGTGGGAGGAAAGTAGAACTCGATGAAGTACTACCTCTTGAACCGGAAAGTAGTGCAGCTCAGGAAAATGTTCCTGTGGTGCCTACACCAACTGGAGAGGAAAATAATGATTATGATCAAGGTACTTCGGATCAAGTTGCTACATAACCTCATAGGTCCACAAGGACACGTTCCACACCAGAGTGGTATGGCAACCCTGTCCTGGAAATCATGCTGTTAGACAACGGTGAACCTTTGAACTATGAAGAAGCGATGGCGGGCCCAGATTCCAAAAAATGGCTTGAAGCCATGCAATCCGAGATAGAATCCATGTATGAAAACAAAATATGGACTTTGACAGACTTGCCCGATGATCGGCGAGCGATAGAAAACAAATGGGTCTTGAAGAAGAAGACGGACGCGGATGGTAATATTACCATCTATAAAGCTCAACTTGCCGCTAAGGGTTATCGACAAGTTCAAGGGGTTGACTACGATGAGACATTCTCTCCCATAGCGAAGCTGAAGTCCGTCCGAATCATGTTAGTAATTGCCGCATACTATGATTATGAGATATGGCAGATGGACGTCAAAACGGCATTCCTTAATGGGCATCTTAAGGAAGAACTGTATATGATGCAGCCGGAGGGTTTTGTCGATCCTAAGAATGCTAACAAAGTATGCAAGCTCCAGCGATCCATTTATGGGCTAGTGCAAGCATCTCGGAGTTGGAACATTCGCTTTGATGAGATGATCAAAGCGTTTGGGTTTATGCAGACTTATGGAGAAGCCTGCGTTTACAATAAAGTGAGTGGGAGCTCTGTAGCATTTCTCATATTATATGTAGATGACATACTTTTGATGGGAAATGATATAGAACTTTTGGACAGCATTAAGGCCTACTTGAATAAGTGTTTTTCAATGAAGGACCTTGGAGAAGCTGCTTAGATATTAGGCATCAAGATCTATAGGGATAGATCGAGACGCCTCATAGGTCTTTCACAAAGCACATACCTTGATAAGATTTTGACGAAGTTCAAAATGGATCAGTCCAAGAAAGGGTTCTTGCCTGTATTGCAAGGTGTGAGATTGAGCTCAGCTCAATGCCCGACCACGGCAAAAGATAAAGAAGAGATGAGTGTCATCCCCTATGCTTCAGCCATAGGATCTATTATGTATGCCATGCTGTGTACCGGACCTGATGTAAACCGTGCCGTAAGTTTGGTAGGAAGGTACCAAAGTAATCTCGTCAAGGAACACTGGACAGCGGTCAAGAATATCCTGAAGTAACTAAAAAGGACAAAGGACATGTTTCTCATTTATGGAGGTGACGAAGAGCTCTCCGTAAAGGGTTACGTCGACGCTAGCTTCGACACAGATCTGGATGACTCTAAGTCACAAATCGGATACGTGTATATGTTGAATGGTGGAGCAGTAAGCTGGTGCAGCTGCAAGCAGAGCGTCGTGGCGGGATCTACATGTGAAGCGGAGTACATGGCAGCCTCGGAGGCAGCGCATGAAGCAATATGGGTGAAGGAGTTCATCACCGACCTAGGAGTCATACCCAATGCGTCGGGGCCGATCAAACTCCTCTGTGACAACAATGGAGCTATTGCCCTTGCCAAGGAGCCCAGGTTTCACAAGAAGACCAGGCACATCAAGCGTCGCTTCAACTTCATCCGTGAAAATGTTCAAGATGGAGACATAGATATTTGCAAAGTACATACGGATCTGAATGTCGCAGATCCGTTGACTAAACCTCTCTCGCGAGCAAAACATGATCAACACCAGAACTCTATGGGTGTTCGATTCATCACAATGTAACTAGATTATTGACTCTAGTGCAAGTGGGAGACTATTGGAAATATGCCCTAGAGGCAATAATAAAAGGATTATTATTATATTTCTTTGTTCATGATAATTGTCTTTATTCATGCTATAATTGTATTATCCGGAAATCGTAATACACGTGTGAATACATAGACCATAATATGTCCCTAGTAAGCCTCTAGTTGACTAGCTCGTTGATCAACAAATAGTCATGGTTTCCTGACTATGGACATTAGATGTCGTTAATAACGGGATCATTAGGAGAATGATGTGATGGACAAGACCCAATCCTAAGCATAGCACAAGATCGTGTAGTTTGTTTTGCTAGAGATTTTCCTATGTCAAGTATCTTTTCCTTAGACCATGAGATCGTGTAACTCCCGGATACCGTAGGAGTGCTTTGGGTGTACCAAACGTCACAACGTAACTGGGTGACTATAAAGGTGCACTACAGGTATCTCCGAAAGTGTCTGTTGGGTTGACACGGATCGAGACTGGGATTTGTCACTCCGTATTACGGAGAGGTATCACTGGGCCCACTCGGTAGTGCATCATCATAATGAGCTCAAAGTGACCAAGTGTCTGGTCACGGGATCATGCATTACGGTACGAGTAAAGTGACTTGCCGGTAACGAGACTGAATGAGGTATTGGGATACCGACGATCGAGTCTCGGGCAAGTAACATACCGTCTGACAAAGGGAATAGTATACAGGGTTGCTTGAATCCTCGACATCGTGGTTCATCCGATGAGATCATCGAGGAGTATGTTGGAGCCAACATGGGTATCCAGATCCCGCTGTTGGTTATTGACCGGAGAGCCGTCTCGGTCATGTCTGCATGTCTCCCGAACCCGTAGGGTCTACACACTTAAGGTTCGGTGACGCTAGAGTTGTATGAATATGAGTATGCAGCAAACCGAATGTTGTTCGGGGTCCCGGATGAGATCCTGGACGTCACGAGGAGTTCCGAAATGGTCCGGAGGTAAAGAATTATATATAGGAAGTGCTGTTTCGGCCATCGGGAAAGTTTCGGGGTCGCCCGGTATTGTACCGGGACCACCGGAAGGGTCCCGGGGGTCCACCGGGTGGGGCCACCTATCTCGGAGGGCCCCGTGGGCTGAAGTGGGAGGGGAACCAGCCCCTAGTGGGCTGGTGCGCCACCCTGCGCCTAGGGTTGGAAACCCTAGGTGGGGGGGGGGGCGCACCACTTGCCTTGGGGGGCACTCCATCCCCCAGGCCGCCGCCCCCTTGGGAGATTGCATCTCCCAGGGCCGGCGCCCCCCCTTAGGGGCCTATATAAAGGAGGGCAGGGGGGAGGGCAGCCGCACCCTGTGTCTTGGCGCCTCCCTCCCCCTGCTACACCTCGTCCTCCTCCCGCAGCTGCTTGGCGAAGCCCTGCCGGAGTTCTGCTGCATCCACCACCACGCCGTCGTGCTGCTGGATCATCATCAACCTCTCCTTCCCCCTTGCTGGATCAAGACGGAGGAGACGTCACGCTGACCGTACGTGTGTTGAACGCGGAGGTGCCGTCCGTTCGGCGCTAGGATCTCCGGTGATAGGATCACGACGAGAACGACTACCTCAACCCCGTTCTTTTGAACGCTTCCGCTCGCGATCTACAAAGTGGTATGTAGATGCATCTCTCCTTTCACTCGTTTCTTAGATGAACTCATAGATGGATCTTGGTGAAACCGTAGGAAAAATTTTTATTTTCTGCAACGTTCCTCAACAGACATGTTGTCTCACTCATACACACATAATCGTCCACCAGATCGCCTGGAATACCATATGCAAGCATTGCGGATGGCCGCGGTGCATTTCTGGTAAGAGGAGAATCCAAGCTTGCCAAGGGCATCCGTCTTGCACTCGAAGTATGGGTCATGAGCAACCACTCCCTCTCGGATACGGTTGAACAAATGCCTTGCCATACGAAAACGGCGACGAAATTTATCCGGCTTGAAGAGCGGGGTGTTCGCAAAGTAATCGGCATAGAGCAGGGCGTGGCCTCTCTCCCTGTTGCGGTTCAGGTTGGGAGCACGGCCAGGGAGTGACCCCCTGTACCGAGGAAGCTGCCGTTGAATATGGTCGTGAACGACCAGTGCAGCCACCACAAGATCTTCATCATCTGACGACGAATCGTCCGATGAACAAAGGAAGTGATGAAAGAAAAACTCGTCTCCACTGTCCATACCTTTGTTGGCAAAAGGTCGAACACCTTGCGGTCGCAGTGGCGAAGAGGCCGCGATGATCACCTCGACGCAGCAGGGGTGGTTGCCGGCCGGCTACTGGCCGCTCTGGAGCTCTCGTCGGAATCTGCCTCGGCCGCCGTGGTCCGTCGCCGGCAGTCGTGTCCCCTCCGCCGATAGACCTCCCCCGATAGACGACCAAAACTACGGCGAAAGCGCGGGCGTGGTGGCGGCCATGTCGAGACGTGGTTTGGTATGGACGGCGGGGGGCTGCGCGGTGAGGAGGCGGCCGGAGAATAGGGGCGGCGCCGGCGGCGGGGCGGGGTGGGGAGAGAGGGTGAAGCGTTGGGAGCGGAGGGACTGCTAGTGTCCCCGACAGGCGGGCCACGGGGGGACAAGGGCGTGTGTCTCGGTCGTCCGCGCGCGTCCGTTTCACTCCAAACCGAGCGCAAGTTTGGGCCCGGGATGGGTCGAGAACGGACGAAATCTGGACATTTGTCCGTTTGCGCCCGCGCGCTGGGCCGTCTCGTTTGTACCTTTTACCTCAAACGGACGGGACAGGCAGGATAGGATCGCGCGGTGGAGTTGGCCTGAGGACCGGCATTCAGATCACGATGGTTGGGATACATGCATGAGTGCGTCCGAAAAGAAGAGAAGCCGAGCTGGCTTTCATGCTATCTGTTGCAAACAGTAGGCGGCCGGTCAAATGCTGAGGAATTTTTGGACCTCCCCATTTGCAGCCGCGTTCCGTGGCGTTGCACTTCACGCTTCTGCATCCAGTTACCCAGAAAATGTAGGGCTGGCCGTGCTGAGTTTGCCCGATCACAGCTCTGACTTAGACGTGCCTGTCCCAGTTCAGCACGCTTAGCTAGGCTGGCTTCCGTTTCCGTGGCGGCGTGTAGGTGTAGCAATGCCTCCCATCTCCGTGACTCCGTCCGGCCTCCTCCGCGCTCCGTCGGCAACCAATGATGCTCCGCTTCAGTTCAGTTCAGTGGTGCCCGCCGCGCGCTGCGCCGGCGACCTTCTTTACATTACGTGCGAGCCTAATATCGAGCAGGATGACGCACGCGGGTCGGGTGCACAGCCTGCGACCGTCGAGACAGCGGCGTCGGATAGACGGGCCCATGCCCACGGGACGCAACCACGGACACGAACAGGAGCACGGAGAGCGAGCCTTGGTCGCTGCATGCACAAGTCTGCTACCGCGCGCACGCGTGCGCGATCGAGAACGACGGTCCCTCGCAGTCGCAGTGGTTCGCCTCCCCCATGTGACTGAACTGTGCTACACCGCTGTATGTTGCTCCCGACTCCAGATGAGAGCAGTTGTTCCGTGTGCGGTGCTCCTGTATGCCCTCGCTTCGGCTAGGTGGACGGACGTCCTCTTCATCAGAGTAGAGAAGAAAGAAGCCCTGCACCACCACCACAACGGAGCCCCTTATGATAGCTATACCACGTGAGCCCACCGACTCTCTTTTCTTTTCGGCAAACACTGGCTGGTAAAGACGACGACGACGACGACGTCCTCGGCGCTGACTTCCGCTTCAGTTACGCTTTATCTGATTCACCAACTCCGGCGTTGTGTTGTGTTGTGTTTTGGACTGAACCTGTTAGTTCAGAACCTAACCCGTGTGCTTTGTCTGGCTGTCTGTCTGCCTGGAAGAGTAGATCGTTGGCACATGGACTCCACTATCTGCCTGCCTATACCTCCTCATAGCTACTGTAGGTCTCATCTCCTGCGCGCACAGCTTGCTTGGCTTCAGACTTCGGAGTTGAGACGACACGGATTAAGCTCGCACTGGCCGTTGTCTCCGGCCATGAACCAGAGCGAGCGACAGAGGCAGAAACCGTGACTCCGGTGAGAGTTATTTTTCCCTATTTTAGCCAGGCACAGCCGCAGCCCGCAGGCGAGTGTAAATAGCCTTGGGGTGAATAACTGAACAGTGTGGAAAGGCAGAGCCCGCGTCATCATCTGATCTGATCTCTGACCAGCCACCAACAAGAGAGGTAGAGAGATACTAAAAGCTGTGGTCGGAGTAGTGTTGCGTCTCAATAATAGCGGTGCCACTGCTTGCTTGCTTGCTCGCTCGCTCCACAGAAGGCAGAACCGCCAAGCGATCAACAGGCTACTACTCCCGCTACAAGAACCAGGCCGGGTCTAGAAGAAGGAACCGCCCGATCACCCGGGTTTTATTACAGTGGACACGGGGCGGAAATGAAGTTACGTGACCGACCTTAGTTTATGTGAGGCTGAGGCCACGCCAATAATTGGATATGGATGAGTGGGCAGGACTCGGGAGTGGCCAATTTTTTGTCGAAAGAGACTCCCTACCCGATAGAATTGCCAAAAAAGACCCCTTTCAAATGAAATTGACAAAAAGGACCCCTCGGCCGTGGCGGCAGGCGCGCCAGGCGACACGTGGCACCTGCCGCCACGGTGCCAGGCGGCAGCGCCTGCCGCCAGCCGGCGAGGCGGCAGCCTTCAAGTTACAGCAAGCAGCGAGGCGGAACGGAACGGAGGGCGGTGGTGGGACATGCCGCTAGTGGGCGAGGCGGCAGCACTGTGCCCTGCCGCCTGGGGGCGTGGCGGCACGCCTGTGCGTGCCTGCTGCTGCCGAATTTCGTTATGGCTAGGTGGCATAGGGGCAGTGCGCGCAACACGCCATGGAAGATGCATGCATGCATGGCAGGGAATGGGATGCGAATCCACGAGTTAGATGGATAGGTACGTTGCCGCTCAATCAATCAAATTCGTGCTTATCACTCCACTGGCTGATTGCTTTTGTCTAATTACTCTAGAACCTGGACAGTCAAACAACTTTTTTCGTGTGTCACACACCAGGGCGAGGATCCAGCAACGTATCTTCTTGAAAAAAGAAGCGGCGCATTAGTCCCGACGCAGCGATCGGCAGCAGCAGGCACGCACAGGACCGTGGCCACGCCCCCAGGCGGCAGGGCACATTGCTGCCGCCTCCCATGCTGGCGGCCGGTCTCACCATCGGCCTCCGTTCCGTTCCGCCTCGCCGCTCGCAGTTACTCGAAGGCTGCCACCTCGCCTGCTGGCGGCAGGCGCCAGGCGGGTGCCACGTGTCGCCTGGCGCGGCTGCCGTCACGGCCGAGAGGGGTCTTTTTTGTCAATTTTATTTGATGGGGTCTTTTTTGTCAATTCCAGTGAACAGGGAGTCTCTTTCGACAAAAAATCGGAGTGGCCAACACAAACAGGCACAGCGTGCGATCCAGATTGGAGTGCCGTCGTCGCGTCGCGTCTGGCTGTGGATGTGACCATTCTCTTTGGACGCATGCATCCAACGGGAGGAGACGGGACCCAAGAAAACGGCAACAGTGGCCCGGTACAAATGCAGCACGAAATTCCAATGCGCCATCGATCGCACTGTCCACCTAATTTCACGCTCCTTCTGTTGCCTCCTGGCACCAGTATCACCATTATTTCTCTGCAAAAAACGGCGGCGGGGCGAGATCTCGCCGGAGGCCGAGGACGAGGGCACGGTACGTGCGTAGATAAACTCCATGGACAACCCTAGAATAGATTGACTTTCCGTTGGGTGTGCACCGGAGCAAAAGCAGGGTAGGTAAGATCAGATCAAGGGAGCCAGGAGACGAGGGAGAGGGGCCGTGGAAAGGCACGCCGGCCGTTCGCCGTCCCGTTCCACGGCGGTGCGTGCCCCCATCAGCCATCATCCGGCCTGACGACGTCGCAGCGGCCGTGCGCCGGTGCGGCATGATTATTTAACCCCCGTCCCCACAGGGTCAGGGGGTCGCCGAGGCGCATCATCATCATCGATCATCATTAGATTAGATTAGATGGGGCCTCAGGCAGCGAATCGCCTGACATTAGTCTAGAGTTTAGACCCTACTGGTGCACTCACTAGTGCTGCTGATCTGATCACATTCGGATGCTGCTGCTTGGCGTTACGCCGAGGGCAAAGCGTCGTTTGTTTGACATTCGCAAGCCGGCTTGGCCTCGGATCAGCAAGGATTCCTTGATCGTCTCTGAACGTCAAGCAAAGTCAAAAAGGGAGCAGCATCAATCGAACGCTTTGGCAGCACAAAAAGCGCTTTGCAATTATCATTCTTCTCAGAGGGCAGAAAGAAAGCGCTTTTCTTTCTTTGGTACTACAGCATTGGTGATGAAGTGGTACTCCTACTGCAAACATTTGCAGATCAACAGAAGCCACTTTAAAGTTTAAAGAGGACCATGGTTCCACAACAAAGATTTTTCAGATTCTCATGCTGGACCGGACCGGAAAGGAGCTTGGCATTTAGTAGATGGCTACTACTGATACTACTACTACATTGCACAAGGAAAGATCATCAAAGGCTCCACTACCACATAATCCCTACGGCTACAAGCAGCAAAGCAAAGTACCAAACAGGCAAACACACACCAAACTGGAAGCTCTTGGACACCCCCACCACCAAAGCAGCTTGGATATGTACAGCACAACACCAACAAAGTCTCTCACCCAACGAACCCCAGATTCAGGCCTAAGCTTGCACGATCAAAGGAAGCCCCAACATATTTGCGACGGACGGCGATGCTTCCGGGTACTTGGATGATCAGATGCTGATGAGATCAGGAGGCGACGACTCCGAGCTTGTGTGCTGCTGCTGCGGCTGCTGATCTTTCGCGTCGCCGGCTGGTGCCTCGGTGTAACTGGTTGGGGCAGGAGGGTTGGATTCAGGTCCTTCGCAGGAGAGAGGAAGCTCTTCTTCTCCATCTTGGTTGGCAGCTGGCTTTGGGAGCTCGCTCAGGATCTGCACGACCTCCCGCATCGTCGGGCGCTGCACGCTGTGCTCCTCGGTGCACAGCAGGGCGACGTAGAATACGTGCATGACCTCGTGCACCGGCACGGTCGACAGCCTCGGGTCCAGGATCTTCATCACTTGCTCCTTGTTTGGGCCTGTCATCATCTTGACCCACTGGACAATGTCGACGCCGTCGCCAAACTCCCCCACAGGTTTACGCCCGGTGACGAGCTCCAGAAGCACCACGCCGAAGCTGTAGACGTCGCTCTTCTCATCGACCTTGAGGGTGTATGCATATTCTGGACAGCCACGGATGACAAAATAATGCAAGATTGGTTAGTTAGAAAGTGATACACTGACGTTCTTTCGCAGCTAGAGAAATGTCAAGTTAGAGTACAAGACAAAGAATTGAAGTAACTGAACCTAACTATAGACAGGGAGTGCCTGCTTTCTTAAATCAAAAACCTCTTACGAGTTACGAATTAATTGCAATGAGGTGGTACTAAGAAGCAGACGCTATGTTTACAGATGTGATTCAGGACTAATAAAAGAACGACTCAATGTCTCAATTTTTAGAATCTACATCTTGATAGCGGGCTTGGGAAGGAAACTCTTATAACTTGACCGGTGTCAGTAAGCATTGGAATACTCATCAAAACTACTAGCTAAGTCATATCAGTAAACAATTGCTAAGTACTACATACAGCACAATGTTATAACAAGCCTCTGCAATAAGAATCAAAGTATTTATGACATCAGTATTGTGCATCTTTTCAGAGTAGGCTACCTGAATTTAACTAAAGGAATACATGTTTTAATACCTGGAGCAATGTAGCCATATGAACCAGCAATGGCAGACATGCATTCTGATGCGCCGGTGTCCTGCAGGAATTTCGCCAGCCCGAAGTCGGCCACATGAGCTTCAAAGTCAGAGTCAAGAAGTATATTGTTCGACTTGACATCACGGTGAAGTATCAGTGGTGAACAATCATGGTGCAGGTAGCACAGCCCCTTGGCAGCTTCAATGGCAATCTTGTACCGAGTGTCCCAGTGCAGGTGTTCGCCCTTCTTGCCATGGAGAAGCTCCCCAAGACTACCATTGGGCATATACTCATACACCAGCAGGTTGGTCTCATTGTTTGAGCAGAAGCCTAGCAGGCGCACAATATGGCGATGCCGAATCCTCCCAAGTGTTTGTATCTCTGCTGAGAATCCATGATCATGCGATGAGCCACGGACCATTGCAGAGAGCCTCTTCACGGCCACATGATCACCATTGGGCATTGATCCCTTGTACACAGTTCCAGCCCCGCCTTTGCCAATAATGTTCTCCTCTTTCAGGGAATCGAGCACATCATCACAGGTGAAATCAAGGCGCTGGAATGCAGTGAGTTTCCACATCCGTGCATCACTGGCTTTCTTCAACGACCGCGCCTTCAGAATCGCCGCGGTGGCAAATATAATGGAGCAAAGAAGCAAGCCTAACACAATGAGCAGCTTGATGGTACTAGACAGCCCTCCATGGCCATGGTTGGTGTGACCAGCATCAGCAATGCCAGGGCGGCATGGACCAAGGTATGGTCCACACAGGTTTGGATTGCCAACGAAAGATGTGGCATTGAAGTAGCTGAACTGGCCGGTCCCTGGGACGAGCCCGGATAAGTTGTTGTATGAGAAGTCGACCGCCGTCAAGCTCTGCATTGTGGAGATGGATGGAGGTATCTCTCCATCAAGGTGGTTCTTGGACAAGTTGAGGTAGTTCAGTATCCTCATTCCAGAGATGGCCGGAGGAATCCTCCCGGAGAGGTTGTTCCTGCTCAGGTCCAAGTAAGTGAGCAGCCGGCATTTCCCAATCTCCGGCGGCACACCTCCCTCGATCGCATTGCCGCTAAGGTCGGCCTTTGACAGCTCCTGCAGCCGCCCAACCTCGGCAGGCAACACGCCGGAGAACGAGTTGCGATCAAGTAGCAGCTTCTGAACACCAGAGAAGTTTCCAATGGATGCCGGCAATGCACCGGTGAGCTGATTGTTGGACAGGTTGATCTCCCCCAGATTAGGCGCCGCGGGGCCGACCACAGCAGGGAAGTCGCCGGTGAGGAGGTTGTCTTGCAGCTCGACCTGAGTGAGCTTCTGCAACTCGAAGAGCCCCTTGGGAATGGAGCCGTTCAAGTAGTTCTCTCCGAGACGGATACGGCTCAAGGATTTGCACTGGCCGAGGGAGTCGGGGATGGAGCCGAACAAGGAGTTGCCGAGGGCGATGAGCGTGTGCAGCTTGCCCCCGGCGCAGAGGTCCGGCGGCAGCGTGCCGGTGAGCCTGTTGGAGGAGAGGTCGACCAGCTGGAGGCGATTGTTGCCGCCGAGGCGGCGGGGCACGCTGCCGGTGAAGTTGTTCTCCCAGAGCTGCAGCACCTCGAGGCTTGGCAGGTCGCCGACGAAGTCGGGGATGTCGCCGCGCAACTTGTTCCGGAACAGGTTGAGCAGCGTCATGTTCTTGAGCTGGGAGAAGCTGGGCGGTATCTCGCCGGCGAGCGCATTGTTGGAGAGGTCCAAGGAGCTGAGGCTTTGAAGGTTGCCCAGCTCCGACGGTATGGCGCCGGTGAGGCCGTTCACCTGCAGGAACAGGGTGTCGAGTTTCTGCAGCCTGCCGAGCTCGGGCGGGATCTTCCCGGAGAGGCCGCAGTTGGCGGCGTCGAGGCGCACGAGGTCGGTGAGGTTGCCGAGCTCCGGCGGGACCCCGCCGGAGTATGCGTTGTAGTAGCCAATGTAGAGCTCCCTGAGGCTGGTGAGGTTCCCGAGCTCCGGCGGTATCCTCCCGGACAGCTCGTTGCCGGAGAGGGCGAGGTACTGCAGCCGCGACCAGCGGCCGTACTCGGGCGGAATCTCGCCGGAGAAGAAGTTGCCGCCGAGGTGGAGGTGGCGGAGCATGGGCATCTGCGCGACCTCGAGCGGGAGCGGGCTGGTGAGGTTGTTGTTGTAGAGGTCGAGCACGCGGAGGCCGCGCAGGCGCGCGAGGGCCGGCGGGAGGGAGCCGTTGAAGGCGTTGTTGGAGAGGTTGAGGTGGGTGAGGAAGCGGAGGTGGCCGAGCGCGGCCGGGACGGGGCCGGAGAGCGCGTTGGCGCCGACGTCGAGGCGGAGGAGGCCGCGCAGGCGGGACAGCGCCGGCGGCAGAGCGCCCGAGAGGTTGAGCCCGCCGAGGGCCAGGCCCACGACGGCCCCGCGCGCGCCGCACGACACGCCCGCCCACGCGCAGTGCGCGTACCCGCCGGTCGTCCCGTTGCCCGCCGCCCAGGAGGCGAGCGCGGCCGTGGGGTCCGACAGCGCCGCCTTGGCCGCGAGCAGCGCGTCCGCGTCGCCGTCCGCCGCGCCGCCGGCGGCGAGGAGGACGAGGAGGAGGAGGAGGGAGAGCGGGGGGAGGCGGCGGAGACGCATTGGGGTTTCGGGTTGCTTGGCTCTCTCGGGGTCGGGGGAGGAGGGGGCTCACGCTCCCGGCGAGGCCCGGAGAGTGGAGACAAAGACAAGGGGGAGTGTGAGACGGGAGGGTGGTCTCGTCTCGTCTCGCCTGGCTTTGGACACGAGGGCTCGTAGAAAAATGTGATTTTTTTGGGTTTGGTTTGGCGTGGTGTGGGGAGGCGTGGCGTGGTGTGTGGGGTGGGGTGTGCTCGGTTTCCCTCTGCTTCTGATTTTGGGGGATTGGGTTGGGTGGGTTTTATAACGTGGTCTCGGGCTCGGGTCGGGGCCTCGGGCGCAGGCACCACAGACCCGGCCGCTTTGACCCAATGGCTGCATTTTTTTTCATTTTATAATGCTGTATTTTCCTCGGAGAGAACAATATATATTCATTCATTCGTGTGTTGATTTGGTTGGAGGATTCGTCTCTAGCGGTGCTGCCCGAGACCGAGAGATGTCATTTACGATGGGCGGACACTACTCCTGTTTGAAACGCGGCGAGCCCCGGTAAGAGTTTCGAGTCCAGCGTGTCGAGTGGATTTACAGCCCTCTTCTGCCTGCGAGAATCTGTGAGGAGACTAAACATCTGATTTTGTTCTTGACATTACAATGGTTTCCGGTAACTTTTCACAAAAACAACTACTATATATTTTAGGGGTTTCAAATCGATCCATGAAATCCTATTTTTAAATTTCTTGTAAATTTGTTTTAGACTATTAAAATAAAAATTGCATAATTTATGTATTCTTGCGAACGTCAATAATTTTATATTTCCTCCGTCCGAAAATACTCGTCGGAGGAATGGATGATTTCCCTCATTCTTCTTCTTCTTACTTGGTTTTTAAAATGATATCACCTACTCCCTCCGTCTCAAAATAGATGATCCAATTTTATACTAAAATTAGTATAGAGTTGAGTCATCTATTTTGAAACGGAGGAAGTATTTTCCTGTTTTTGATAAACATGCTCGTTGAGCCACCACCAGCGAGAGAACCGCCACACTTTATCATTATGCATCTCCCAATAGGGAAAAGAGGCAAATCTGCATCTTTCCAACAGTTTAATGGACGAAAAACCTCTTGTATTGCAGTTGGGTACCAAATTTAGACCGTAACAGTTGTTAAGTAATTGAACATAACAGTTGTTAAGTAATTGAAATACTGACAATTCGCCAGTTTAGATGTTTGTAGGTTAAAAAACATTGGAAAGTTTTGAGCTCACTATTTGCTTTCCTAAAATCAAACTTCATCCAGTAAAGCATGAAACTTGTGTTTTTGAAGTAGCGGCAATGATGATAAAATATCACCCATACTCGCGTACCACAATGCACACCCCCAAAATCTTCAGCCCATCCCGTTGGGGCCAAGGCGACAAGTTGAGCACCTCCTGAACAAATCCTTGTTGTAGCCTTGGCTGAAATGTGCTTTCGCACCAACAACGCCTTCATCATTTGCAAACTCTAGAAAATACAGTTAATTTCTGCACACGCAAAATCACCCGGTGAACATTTTGGCTGGGGAGGTTAACACTACAACATTAACGACCACACCTATGTGCACGTATCCATGAATTATTAGACTGCCGTATGTCGTACGTCAAATTGGATTTCGGTTGGCTGCCATATTCAAGGTGAATCTAACCAATCAGATGGCAATATAGTAGACTTGTGCGTTCACACCAACAATGCCTCTATTATTTGCAAACTCTAGCAAATACAGTAGATTTGTGCACGAGGAAAACCAACCGGTGAACATTTTGGTTGGGAGGAGGTTAACGTTACAACATTAATGGCCACAACTACGTGCACGTGTCATTGAATTCTTGGGATATCATAGGTCGATCGCTTCGTATTTCAACTGGTTGGCCTTCTTCAAACTTAATAAATCATATGGGAATAGAGTAGATTTATGTATTCGCCCCAACAACGTCTCCCATCATTTACAAATACTAATCAATACAGTAGATTTATGCACGAGGAAAATCATCCGATGAACATTTTGGTTGGGAGGAGGTTTACAAGACAACACTAACGGCCACAGCTACATGTGTCCTTGGATTCTGGGAATGCCGTATGTCATACGTCGATTTGGATTTCTGTTAGTCGATGTATTCAAGGAGAAATTGACAAATCGGATAGGAATAAAGTAGATTTGTGCATTCGCACTAACAACGCCTCTATCATTTGCAAACTCTACCAAATATAGTAGATTTGTGCATAAAAAAATCCCGCGGTGAACATTTTGGTTGGGGGGGGGGAGGGGGGGAGGGGGTTAACACTGCAGCATTAACGGCCACAACTACATGTGTATCCTTGGATTCTTGAAAAGTCGTATGTCGTACGTCGATTCGGATTTCATAGGCACAATTTATGTATTCTTGTGAACGTCATTAATTCTATATATGATTTCCCTCATTCTTCTTCTTATTACTTGATTTTTTAAAAGATTTCACCTATTTTCTTGTTTTTCATAAACATGCTCATTGAGCCACCACCCGCGAGAGAACAACCGCACATTATCATTATTAGGCATCTCCCAATAGGGCAAAGGGCAAATCTGCATCTTTCCAACAGTTTCATGGACGAAAAGCCTCTGCTATTGCAGTTGGGTAGCAAATTTAGACAGTAACGGTTGTTAAGTAATTGAAATACTAACAATTTGTCATTTTGGATGTTCGTAGATTAAAAAACATTGAAAAGTTTTGAGCGAGACTATATGCTTTCCTAAAATCAAACTTCATCCAGTAAGGCATGAAACTTGTGTTTTTTAAGTAGCGACAATGATGATAAAATATCACCGATACCAGCGTACCACGATGCGCATCCCAGAAATCTTCCCCAGCCCATCCCGTTGGGGCCAAGGCGACAAGTTGAGCACGTCCTAATCAAATCCTTGTTGTAGCCTTGGCCGAAATGTGCGCTCATACCAAAAACGCCTTTATCATTTCCAAACTCTACAAAATACAGTTAATGTGTGCACGCGCAAAATCACCCGGTGAACATTTTGGTTGGAGGGAGGTTAACACTACAACATTGACGGTCACACCTACGTGCACGTATCCATGAATTATTGGACCGCTTATGGCGTACGTCAAATTTGATTTCGCTTGGCTGCCATATTCAAGGTGAATCTAATAAATCAGATGGGAATACAGTAGATTTGTGCATTCAGGCCAATAACACCATCATTTTTTGCAAACTCTAGCAAGTACACTAGATTTGGGCACGAGAAAAATCAAATGGTCAACATTTTGGTTGGGAGGAGGTTAACGTTACAACATTAATAGCGACAACTACGTATACGTACCATTGGATTCCTAGAATGTCGTACGTCGCTTCGTATTTCAGCTGGATGGCCTTCTTCAAACTTGATAAATCAGATGAAAATAGAGTAGATTTATGTATTCGCCCCAACAACGTCTTCATCATTTACAAACTCTAACCAATACAGTAGATTTATGCACAAGGAAAATCATTTGGTGAATATTTTGGTTGGGACGAGGTTTACACTACAACATTAATGGCCACAACACATACACGTCTCCTTGGATTCTTGAAATGCCGTATGTTGTATATCGATTTGGAATTCTGCTGGCTGGCTGCATTCAAGGAGAATTTGATAAATCGGATAGGACTAAAGTAGATTTGTGCATTTGCACCATCAACGCCTTGGTCATTTGCAAACTCTATCAAATATAGTAGATTTGTCCAAAAATCCCACGGTGATCATTCTGATTGGGGGAGGTTGACACTACAGCATTAACAGCCACAACTACATGTGTATCCTTGGATTCTTAAAATGCCGTATGTCATACGTCGATCCGGATTTCAGCCGTATTCAGCGCAAATTTAATAAATCAGATGGGAAATCTCACCGGCAACTCTGACCCGAGGAGTCGTCGGAGTCAATGGCGGCCGATCAATGCCTCCGGTACAGTACTTGCTTGTCCTATTATCTATCTTTTCTTTGCAGTATACAGCTTCATCGTTGTATACTAACTGCTATACAGTGTACTGTATGTAATATACCCCCCCCCCCCCCCCCCTGCATTTAGAGCAGCTTCATGAGCTCACCAACAACGCTCCATTCGTACCAAAAAGAAAAAAACGGTCCACGAAACTGGTTTTGCCTCTCAATTCCGTAACGTACTAAACTACTAGTGCATATGATTTTTTTGTGAACTATGACCAAATTTATAGAAAAAAATATTTATAATATCAAATATATATACAGTATGAAAATATATGTCGTTATGTATTTAATGATATGTGGTTAGTATTTTATATATAAATATTCTTATCTATAAACTTGGTAAAGTTTTTCAGAAGAAGGTTTGTAAAGTTTTTTAATATACGCACTACATTATTATTATTTTGAGCAAAAAATAATATATTATATGCACTACATTACTGCCTCCGTTCCTCTATGCAATGCACATTATTTTTCTCAGAAAGTTCCACAACGTAGTGTGCGGTTGGTGTTTTGGACGGAATTAGCCTTCGCTGGGCTGGAATTGTGTGGTTGAGAAATTGTGGTTCGCTAAGTAGAGGGGTAGCAGAGTCCAAAGTACACATGCTAGCTCATTCATTGGTATTGCAGCCTAGATGAAATGCGCACTACATACATGAAGTCAGGAACAGAGGGAGTATAAGACAGAGGAGTACTTAACAATAGGATTGTATAGGAAAAATACTAGATGTAAGTACATGGTTTGAGCGAAGATAAAAAGGTTAACATGGTTCCACATGCACACATGTGAATAGTAAATCTAAAAAAATTACTAGGAACATCCTTTTGAAAAATATGGTATCCAACTTAGTCGGTCATTCGACTCATGTGCCGTGCAGTATTGACACCTCAAACTTAATTGACCATTCGACTCGCATGTGAAGTTTTGTGAAATATCAATGAAGAAATACAATTGAGATCATACTATTCATTAAGCAGTGTTTTTTTCTAAAATCTATTTTGTCATTTTTGTCCAGAGTACCACTGACTTTGTGAAACTTCGGGCCTATTTTGTAGTTCTCTAGCTTCTAGATCCGCCAAATCTGTGGTGGATCCGGGCCAAATGGTTCGGCTCCCCAAAGCTAGGTGCTTAGATCTAATGAGGTTCTACGTGTAAAAAACTGTAGTGGCGTTTTGGTTGATCCCGGGAAAACGAAATTTGGAGTTGGCCTAACTTACGAAGGATGGCCACCACCAAGTGACTCGAGGGGCACATACCGGTTCACTGCCTTCTCTCTCCCCTCTCTCGACGGCTTAGAGCATTGACGGGCATGGTCACCAAATTTGGCACCTCAAACGCCCCCGGACGCTCCTGGGCGCGTACGCAGGCATTGACCGAGCACTCCTGAAATATCCTTCTCTGCATCTAAACTCCTCATAGTTGAAATCTTAAAACCATACAATGCATGCAAAAGAAACATCTACCGAAGGTGCGAAAAACCGTCAGATCCCTTGTGACGGTATCCTGGATAACGGGGGTACTAACCTAGCCGGCCCATTCTCCTCGGGTAGGGCTGATGGGCCCTGTTCGTGGTCATGATGGACTCCGAGGGCCCTATGCAGGAGGCGTGATCTAGACTACCTTCGCCGAAGAATTGACGTATACTCCAAGGTCTCTCCTGCCGCCTTGCTCCTAGATACCGACCTTGTAACCCTAGATACCCTCCCTGGTGTATATATAAGCCAAAGGGTTTAGCCCGTATAGGGGACATCAATGCAATATCATTCACCTGGCCCTATAGTTATACCACAACATACGATCTCGAGGTAGATCAACTTTGTACTTGATACATCTTCATCGAAATAAACAAGAGCATGACGTAGGCTTTTACTTCCATCGAAAGGGCCCGAACCTGGGTAAACATCGTATCCTCTGTTCTTGTTACCCTCGATCTGAGATCCACAGCTCGGGGCCCCCTACCCTAAGGTCTGTCGGTTTTGACACCAACACCTCGGTAAAGGCCCAAGCGTACTTGGAAGTTGCAGGTCGCATGGGGTTTTCACCCAGATTAGGGCCTCCGGGGACTAATACCCTACATCATGATTGTTCTTGTTATTCATGGTGGAGAGATACCTCATGCGAGGGGTTACAATGGTATATGAGGTTGCTATTGAGAGTTAGTCTACCCAAGAATAGATGGGAATGGTGTTGGTGCAATGATAGGCCCCTTATGTTTTTGGAGTTTGTTGACATAAACGGTATGGGACTTATGTGTTTGCTAGTGCACACGGAGTAACAGGACCCTGAGATCACGAGGAGTTTGAATTAAACGATGAAGGTAATATCCATGTGTTGCAGTGAAGATTATCACCGAAGATTATGATAACAAGAGTGACCCCTCAAAAGTTGCTGAAGTGAAGCAATTGGTTCGGTGTCTATCCGAGGAAAATGACTACGTTCGAGGATATTGAAAGCGAAGTGAAGACTTAACATTTATTTTGTTATTCTTCTTCCCTTCTTTGAGTTATAGGACCACCGTACTATTAAGAGGGGTGTAGCGTTCGAAACTTTGATTCTCTGATGCTAAACCCAGATCCTATGAAAGTTGTGAGAGAATCTCTTTGTGTTTCGAACAAATACTTGCCAGCAAGAAATTGTGATCTTCTCCGCTGTGAGAGATTCATCTCAGACCGAGGAGTTGGCATTGCTTGTTCCTCAAGTAATGTTACCGTTGCTCCCAAATCCGATAGTTGTGAACATGTTGGTTGGCCATTGGCTGGACCGCGTGCCCAAAATGGTCATTTCCCATCCGGGAAGGCTGATGTCGGTGTCAAAACCGGCAGATCTCGGGTAGGGGGTGAGGGAGTCCGGGATTAAGGGGTCCTCGGACAGCCGGATTATATACTTTGGTCGGACTGTTGGACTATGAAGATACAAGATTGAAGACTTCGTCCCTTGTCCGGATGGGACTCTCCTTTACGTGGAAGGCAAGCTTGGCAATTCGGATATGTAGATCTCCTTCTCTGTAACCGACTCTGTGTAACCCTAGCCCCCTCCTGTGTCTATATAAACCGGAGGGTTTAGTCCGTAGGACAACAACAATCATAATTCTAGGCTAGCTTCTAGGGTTTAGCCTCTACGATCTCGTGGTAGATCAACTCTTGTAATACTCATATCATCAAGATCAATCAAGAAGGAAGTAGGGTATTACCTCCATCGAGAGGGCCCGAACCTGGGTAAACATCCTGTCCCCTGCCTCCTGTTACCATTAGCCTTAGACGCATAGTTCGGGACCCCCTACCCGAGATCCGCCGGTTTTGACACCGACATTGGTGCTTTCATTGAGAGTTCCACTGTCGTCACGGTAAGGCCTGATGGATCCTTCAATCATCTTCAATGATGCAGTCCAGGGGAGGTTTTCCTTCCCGACCAGATCTTCATATTCGGCGGCTTCGTACTGCGGTCCAACTCGCTTGGCCATCTGGAATAGATCGATAGCTACGCCCTTGGCCATCAGGTCAGGTTTGGAAGCTTGAACTATACTGCCGACATCCACGGAGACTTGATCTTCGACGGATTCGAGCCTGTGTCAGGTGCGCCGAACAGTGATGATGAGCATGACTTAGATCTGCCATTGGACAGTGTTCGGGGGATCGCACCTGCGGCGGCCCTGGGAATCAATCCGGAGCAGATTGTACCATTCGAGGACGGGTGGATGGACCCTGCCACGGAGGCCGCACACTCATCGGCCTTGGAGCCGAACACTGATCCCACCTCCTATGAGGCCGGTATCATCGGACCCCCGGACTCGTCTCCGGCCATAGTATCCGAACCACGTACGCCCGTGTCTATCGAATCTGATTGGGCACCGGTCATGGAGTTCACCTCCGTGGATATCTTTCAGCACTCGCCCTTGGGTGATGTGCTAAATTCATTAAGGTCTCTCTCCTTGTCAGGAGACTCTTGGCCGAACTATGTCCAGCTCGAGTGGGAAGCGGACGACGAAGAAATTCATTCCCCACCCACCACCCACTTAATAGCCACTGTCGATGACTTAACCGACGTGCTTGCCTTCAACTCCGAAGACATCGATGGTATGGACGACGATGCAGGAGAAGAACAGGAACCACCGCCTATAGGGCGCTAGACAGCCATCCCATCATATGATATATATATGGTGGACACCCCCAAAGAAAGCAATGGCGATGAGGCAACGGAAGATAATCCCTTGGAGAAGCAATCTAGGCACCAGTGTCATAGGCGCCGCTCGAAGCCCCGCCATAGCAAAAATAGTGATACCGGCACAAGAGATGATATCAATCCGGATGGTGCCAAATACGAAAACAATCCTGCCCAGCCAGGCTTCGAGCAGGCCAAGCAAGAAGATGGGCAAGCTAGCCCCAAGGAACAAGTAATAGATGGAGAATCAGAGGATGATAATTACATGCCTCTCTCCGAATATGAAGTGAGCCTTGGCGACGAAGAATTCATCGTGCCTGAGGATCTCGTCGAGTAGGAGCGGTTCAAGCGCCGGCTTATAGCCACTGCAAAAAGCCTGAAGAAAAAGCAACAACAGCTTCAAGCTGATCAAGATCTGCTAACTGATAGATGGACCGAGGTCCTGGCTGCCGAGGAATACGGACTCGAGCGCCCTACCAAAAGTTACCCAAAGCGCAGGTTGCTACCTCAACTCGAGGAGGAGGCGTTAAAGCCCACACTATCAGCGCATGATGCGGCTGACCGGCCACCCCGTGGCCAAGACAAAGCGGTGTACAAGCCCGAAGTCCAGACCGCACCCCGTCGCCAAACAAACAATAACACGAAGGCCGGGGGCTCCACGCATGACCTGCAAGACAAATTGAAAAACAAAGTAGGACAGTCAAGATCAATCTACAGATCACGGGGGCACGCCCCAACGCGTGACGATGACCGTCACGCCGGATACACCAACAAATCCGGCTGGACCGAATACAATGTAGCTCGTCGCAGAGGCGCCGCACACCCCCAATGCTTCACAGATGAAGTAATGGATCATGAATTCCCAGAAGGGTTTAAACCCGTGAACATTGAATCATGTGATGGTACTACAGACCGCACTGTATGGATAGAAGATTTCTTCCTCCATATTCTCATGGCCCGCGGAGATGATCTACACGCCATCAAGTACCTCCCACTAAAAACTCAAGGGACTGTCTTGGCATTGGCTGAATAGCTTGTCGGCAAACTCCATCGGGAGTTGGGAGAACCTGGCAGACGCATTCCTTAACAACTTCCAGGGCACTTATGTGCTACCACCGGATGCTGATGACCTAAGTCACATAACCCAACAGCCCGGAGAGTCAGCCAGGAAATTTTGGACCCAGTTCCTAACTAAAAATAACCAAATTGTCGACTGTCCGGATGCCGAAGCCCTAGCGGCCTTTAAGCATAACATCCATGGCGAGTGGCTTGCCCGACATCTCAGCCAAGAAAAGCCAAAGTCCATGGCAGCCCTCACAACACTCATGACCCGCTTTTGTGTGGGCGAGGATAGTTGGTTGGCTCGTAGCAACAATAGAGCAAGAGCAATGGATGGCACCTCCCAATCGAACCTCGAGTCGACGACCAAGCTCATGGATTCCGTCAAAGGAGTCCGAACTATTGCGCGGCAGGATAGCCCGACCCGTCCGGAGCTTAATTAAAAACACTCCGGCAAAACTTAAGATAAGCCACATACTGCGGCTCAACCGCTCTATGGCGAAAAACCATTTCTTGCATTTTCTTCGCAGGTTCACCTTTGCGTAGGCCAGGACGGATGGCGTGGAAACAACGCGAGCATGTAAGGGAATCACCAGATACTCCCCTCTATGATCATCCGACTACACTCCGGATCCGCATACAACCTCCTCCCGCCTGGTCTCAGCAGGTTCCGCAGTCATATTTCTTTTTATCACATTACCTGTACTCATACGCATTTACGTATTATTCAAATACACCATGTGGGTTTATATGATGCTCGTCTGCTGCTTTTTCTTATTAAAACTCTTTTGTTAAAAGGCAGCTGCATATCGCGATATGCCTTAATATGCCAGGGGATTCATTATACCCATACTATGGCAAAAAAATCCGAACACCTTCACGGCAGTTCGGCACCCCGAACTTATAGCATTATATGCATCAGCTCCGAATCATGTCTTGGGTCAATAGTTGGGTTTGCCCGGCTCCTATGTTTTGGTACCTTACGTTCCGCTATATCGGCTAAGGTAGCATAGGGAGAACTACTGCGATTGTGTCCCGGTTCTTCCAGACAAGCACCTCAGTAGAGAAAGCCGAAAACTGACTGTCATGATGCAGCGAGAGCTGGTCGGCTGTTCGAGAGGCTGTACAATCTTTAAGGATTTCTTCCGCATAATGCCATAACCAATGCAGCGTGTGATGGATCAGCGTTTCTTCCGATCAGGCGCTTATAGAGCCCCTCGTGCGATTTTTCGAACACCAGGGGTTGCGCCTACCTTCGTTTTACAACTCCTATGGCAAAGTGAGAGTGATAAAGCCCTATAGTCTGATTGCCTGGTTCGCTGTGCTGAACACCTCCTTCAAGGACCCAAAACCGAGATAAAGAGCGCTCAGGTTTATCCCAAACACCCCCGTACTTACTACATGGGGGCAGAAGCCGACGACTGGCCAACTCTCAGGATTAATATATAAAACGGCCGCACAAGAGGAAAAACTTTCAAACGACAAGCAATAAATAATAGAAATGATCTTGTTCAAACATTACAAAGGTCAAACATGACCGTATTCATGGAAATATAATGTCCTTGGTGCATTGCTCCGCTGCAAGGCAGGCTCCTTTCAAGACACCTTCATAATACAGTTCGGGCTTGCGGTGCTCCTTCCCCTTCGGCGGTCCCTCGATCATCAGCTTTTCCACATCCATCTTCCCCCAATGCACTTTTGAACAAGCGAAGGCCATTCGCGCACCCTCTATACAGACCGAGCGCTTGATGACCTCGAGTCGAGGGCAGTCACTCACAAGCCCGAAGTAACTGCTCGGAATCGGCTCGGCGGGCCACAGCCGGATAATTACATCCTTCATGGCTAGCTCGGCCGCCTTATGCAGTTCGATCAGCTGCTTCAGTTGATCAGAGAAAGGCACCGGATAATTCGGCGCCAGATACTGCATCCAGAAGAGCTTATCCGTAGTATTCCTTTCTTAGGCTTGGTAGAATTGGGCGGCATCAGATATGCTGCATGGCAGCTCCGCAAATACCCCTGGAGAAATCAAAATTCAAACTATCAACTTGATTTTCTCCTTCCAAATACCCGCTTTGTATAGAAAAAGCCTTACCAGCCGCAATCTTCCTCGCCTCCTGGATTTCCTTCAGGGCACCTTGGGCTTCCCCCCGGGCATCACTTGCGGCTTGGCGAGCCTGGGAGAGTTCGGATTCTTTCTCTGATAAACTCTGCTCCAAGGTCTCGCATTTCTTCACGGCCTCTTGAAGCTCTCGCTCAGGCTCAATAACTCTGGCTTCGTGCTTCTCACAGAGAGCCTGCTCTACGGCTGCCTTCTTCTCGTCTTCGGCCACAACCTTTTTAAGAGCCTCAATTTCGGCCGTCGCCCCTAGAGCACATCACAAAAATATTTTCATCATGCACACTTATTCATTTGTGCTAAATAAACAAGGTTTCTGCATACCTTGGTTATCCTCCAGCTGTTTCTGCACTCGGCCAAGTTCTCCTTCGGCCCGCTCCAGACTACGCCTCAGTCTGGATACTTCCACAGCATGAGAGGCGACAGACGCTACAGACGCCTGCTTATTGAAAAGAGATAGATGTCATCAAGTAAGTCTCCTGCAAACATAAAATTGATCCTTTGTCCGGTTCTTCTCACCGAACAATGTATCAAGCGCTGCTATCTATACTATGACACTCTTCCAAACCACATAAAACATACCTCGAAGCCTCTTATAAGGCTGCTACATGATTCATTCAGTCCACTCTCAGCAGACTGAATCTTCTCAATCACCGCACCCATAAGGGCACGATGTTCATCAACGATGGAGGCGCCCTTCAGCGCCGCCAATAAAGCAGCCGGCACCTCTGGTTGGACAGAGGTCGCCGGTGGAATAGACACACCCCCTCCATCCAATGGAGGCCGCCTGCCTGATTCTGGGGCCTTATTGGTCTCCGGAATCATGTCCGGCTGGGGGCCGGATTCAAGATGACCCCCGCCGTCGACGTCCATGGGAGCCTTCTCTCCCATGTGTCCGGACCCTGAGGTTTGGCCTCCTGGTGCCGCCTTTGCGATCTCCCCCCTCCATGGCCTGGGTCCTCCTGGGACAAAACCTCGGTGTCATTCACATGTTTGGGGGAGGGGGCCTTCGGGTGTGTCCCGCTCTCCATAGCATCCGAACCCAGCAAATCCTCTGACAAGGATTGTTCGGCGCGGGACCTCTTAGGACTGTAAAAAGTATGGCTCAGATTAAAATCTTATGCCACGACAAGTCTGGACGCGTAAGCATGTTCGGATTTTATACTCACGAGTTCACCAGGGCTGGGCCCTGGGATCCCACTCTGGGCTGCTATCGGCGGCGGCAGTGGACTCCTCTGGAAGGGGAGTTTTTCCCCTCTTTGGCGACTCGGCCTCCAAGGATGTGGAGGCCGTCCTTTTCTTTCTTCCCCCCGCGGGGGATTCGTCTCCCTCCTCCTCCTCGTCCTCTTCGGGGGAAGAATGGGCATTGGAGTCTTCAGATTTTGTGTCCGAAGTGCCACGGCGACGGAGGCCGCCCCTGGTCTTCTTGGCCTCCTTTTCGGCCTTCTTCTTCGGTGCCTTGTAAGGCGCCGGGACCAGCATCTTCGTCAGAAGTGGGCCGGCCGGTTCTTTTGGCAGCGGGGCCGGACAGTAGATCCGCCCCGCCTTCTTTGCCCAACCCTAGGAAAGTTGTGGGAAATACATTAAGCATTTTCCTAAGGTTATGCCAATAAAACATATGAATTGTCAATGTACAATTACTTACTGAACTTGTAGGGCGGGACAGTTGGTACCTGCGGTCCTCGACGGAGTCCGGCCATGATTTGCCGAACTGAAAAGCACCTTCCAGATGTCCTCGTGCGAGGAGCCGAAGAGCTCTAGCAGGGTCTGGTGCTTGGCTAGGTCAAACTCCCATAAATTGCAAGCCCGGTGTTGACAAGGTAGAATCCGGCGAACTAACATCACCTGGACTACATGGACGAGCTTGATGTTCTTGTCTTTCATATCTTGAACGCGCGTCTGGAGTGCCGATAGTTCGTCAGACAAAGTCTAGTCCAGACCCTTCTTGGGCCAGGACGTGAGTCGCAGAGGGGCTCCGGATCGGAATTCCGGAGCAGCAACCCATTCCTTGCTGCGCGGCTTAGTGATGTAAAACCACTGCTGCTGCCACTCCTTGACGGAATCATTGAAAGTACCTGTTGGCCATGTAACATTGAGCATCTTGCTCACCATGGCGCCTCCGCACTCGGTGTGCTCGCCGCTCACTACCTTTGGCTTCACGTTAAAAACCTTCCGCCATAAGCCAAAGTGTGGCGGGATGCGGAGAAAGGCCTCACACACGACGATGAATGTCGAGATGTTGAGGAAGGAATTTGGGGTAGATCATGAAAATCAATCCCGTAATAAAACATGATGCCGCGAATGAATGGGTGAAGGGGAAACCCTAGCCCGCGAACAAAATGAGGGAGGAATACCACCCTCTCGTGGGGTTCCGGAGTGGGGATGATCTATCCCGCCGTCGGAAGACGGTGGCCAATTCTCTTGGAAAAATACCCGCCCCCCGAAGCTTTTTGATATCCTTCTCCCGGACGGTAGAGGCCATCCACTTGCCTCCTGCTCCGGATCTGGACATTTTCGGGAAACATTTTTGGGCGGAGAAGACGAACGCTTGGGCACGAGGGCTCGAGTGAAAAGGAATGGATGAGCAGAGGAAGAAGAAGGCGTGGGTGAAAAAGGGAGTTCTTACCCCCTTATAAAGGCAGCGGAGATCCTGCGCCTCCCCACTTGCCCGGTAAATTCGCTTATTCCCCAAGCGCCACGATTGATGGCACGGTTGGGTTACCCACACTCGTATTGATGAGAATCCCGTGATAAGGGGACACGATCTATGCTTTGACAAGACGTGCCGATAAAACTGCCTCGCGATATGTGCGGTGGAAGGTTGTGAAAAGCGGTTCGAATAATGATCAGGCCGTGGTGTGAAGTCACGCTATGGAAAATTGTCAGCGGATTAGATCTGTGGAATATTGTGCTCTCTACGGTGGTATGTGGAATTTGTTTTGCAGAGCCGGGCACGATTCTTGTGTTCAAAATCTTCTATGGAGTATCTGGAGATGGAACCCGCCTTGCAATGCCGAAGACAATCTGCGCGCCGGACTCATCGTCATTGAAGCCTGGTTCAGGGGCTACTGAGGGAGTCCGAGATTAAGGGGTCCTCGGACAGCCGGACTATATAATTTGGCCGGACTGTTGGACTATGAAGATACAAGATTAAAGACTTCGTCCCATGTCCGGATGGGACTCTCCTTTGCGTGGAAGGCAAGCTTGGCAATTCGGATATGTAGATCTCCTTCTCTGTAACTGACTTTGTGTAACCCTAGCCCCCTACGGTGTTTATATAAACCAGTGGGTTTAGTCCGTAGGACAACAACAATCATAATCATAGGCTAACTTCTAGGGTTTAGCCTCTACGATCTCGTGGTAGATCAACTCTTGTAATACTCATATCATCAAGATCAATCAAGCAGGAAGTAGGGTATTACCTCCATCGAGAGGGACCGAACCTGGGTAAACATCGTGTCTCCCGCCTCATGTTACCATTAGCCTTAGACGCACAGTTCGGGACCCCCTACCCGAGATTCGCCGGTTTTGACACCGACAGGGGGGCCCAAGCTGTGAGTTTGTGGATCAATGGTAGCAAGGGACAATGGGGACATGGTGTTTACTCAGGTTCGAGCCCTCTTAAAGGAGGTAAAACCCTACGTCCCGCTTGATTGTATTAGATGAGTATAGGGTTTACAAGAGTTGATCTACCTCGAGATCGTAATGGCTAAACCCTAGCTGTCTAGCCTATGATTATTCTGATGCCCTCTATGGACTAAACCCTCCGGTTTATATACACACCGGAGGGGCATAGGGTTGTACAGATTCGGTTTGTGGAGGAAGGAGATAGTACATCCGGAAACCAAGCTTGCCGTCCACGCATATAGGAGTCCTACCCGGACATGGGGGGTAGTCTTCTGTTTTATCTTCACGGTCCATCAGTCCGTCCCATTTCGAAAAGATTGGACACCTGAGGACCCCCTAATCCAGGACTCCCTCAGTAGCCCCCGAACTTTCCTTCAATGACGATGTAGTATCGGCTCATGTCTTCGGCTTTGCAAGGCGGGTTCTTCATCATACTCCGGATTAACAACAATCTGGTTTTGGCCTTCATGTTCTGCGTTTATGATTCCTCCTTGTCGTCACCTCGATTTCCATGCATCGGGCGAATGTGAACGGTCCATATTTTTTACAAATAAACCCCTTACCAGGTAAGGGTGGCATCTATATAAGGAGGTCAGATCTCCAAATGCCATCCCATATCGCGCAAAGAGCATCATAGCAAACCACGAAAAACTTCAAAACATGGCGAGCGCTCGCCCTTCCTCGCGCCCTCATGACCCTCAAGCGGGTGATTGGGGAAGTTGCTCAATGTCTCTCCTTCAGCTGAATCAACTTCAGACGCAGGGATATCTCCCTCCCGCAGATCTAGTCTCCGTGCGGGCGGGATTGGCCTCGATTGGCAATGATATGCTAGCAGAGAATTTCCCCAACCCGAACAAGGAGGAGAGGGTGTGCTTCGTCTCGTTTCTTCTAAGGGGCTTAGGATTCCCGATCCACCCCTTCCTTAGAGGTCTATTAGAATTCTACGGGATCCAGCTGCACAACCTCGCACCAGGTTCTATCCTGCACATTTCGGGTTTTGTCGCTCTCTGCGAACTGTTCTTAGGTTGCGAGGTTCATTTCGAACTATGGAGAAAGTTCTTTTGCCTCGTCCCTCGCCATCAAGGTGGTTCTATATTTGAAGTGGGCGGCGCCGAAGTTTGGTGCATAGCCGGATATGGCTACCCTATCGGAACTCCCAAGAAGGAATCCGAAGAATGGACTTCGGAATGGTTTTATATTGAGGACGTTCCTCTTCTGGACCCAGTTCGGCGTGGACTTCCTGAATTCTCTGGTGCTCCTTTGAAGAAACGACTCAATTGGTGCTCTCGAAACCCCAAGCAAGAAGACAACATGGAAGTAATGAGGTTAGTTAGCAAGGTCAGATTACTTGCCCACTCCGAACTCTTGATAATCAAAGTTATGGCCATCGCGATAAAGCGATGCATCCAGCCCCTTCAGTCCAGAGTGACCCCTTTATGGTGTTACAATAGGGAGGACGACGCATCTCGATATAAGCGTGAGGGCCCGGATACCCCAGCCGCTCTGGCCGTCATTCTGGCAGATCTTTATAAGGGGGAGAAAGAAGAATTCATCCTTTTAAATTGTCGGGAAGGTTTTTCCATGTATAACCCCATTGAATGGGTAAGTTTTTGATTATCAGCATTGCCAAACCTCATTATCTAGATGCGCTAATCACATTATTCTGGTCGTCTTAAAGCAGACATGGAGGAAGGTAGTCGAAAATGTCCATTGCCCCTCCCCACAGCCAGAGGACCATGCTCGCAACAAATACCCGGGCTTTCGTGAGGATCCGGATATATTTATAGAGTTTGATGATGGAGTCTTTTATCAAGCGAGCCTTGATGGCTCGGAAGTGGCTGTTATGGCCGACTACCCCAGCCTTCTCCTTTCTCCAACGTAAGTACTCGGAAATCATCCTCAAAAAGAGGAGCCCCCACTCACGTCTCACCCATCACACTGAATCGTGCTTTATAGGATCGGTGCTTAGTGAGCCGTACCCAATCAAGGGCGCCCCCTTAGGAAGGTAGCATCTACGCAGGGTGAGCCTTCAAAACAAAAGGAAACCGGGAGCGCCGTCGAACCCCCTCTAACATCAAAGATGTATAACCTTCAATATGTGCCCAGGTATGAGAGCAGATTGTCATATTTCTCCTCTCATCTTATTCCAGGAGGATCACACGGCGAACCGTGTCCAAAGTCCCAGCTAGCCGATCATCAGCTAATCCGGCACCAAGCTCATCAACCAGGACGAGAGTCGATAGGGATACAGCGCCAACTCATCCACCTCCTTAGGATTTGGATGATGTATCCGTCACAAATTCCAAAGTGGGGAGCGTGATGAATCATCAACGACTAAAAGAGACCATGCATGCTCCAGTTTTTACTGAGCAGGATTTTACCATCCTCAGCATCGTAGATGCATATATCCGAGCCACCCGGGACGAACTTACTGGAGTTGCTCACCTGTTTTCAAAAGATATGCATGTAACATTTTGTGTAAATTTAATAGATATATGCTAGTAGCCCCCGAGACTTGAAGCTGTTTAGAGCAACCGATTTAAGGATCGTTATGACCGTAGGTTCTCACAGAAAAGAACAACACGTTGTCCCAGGAGCTTGAAACGAGCCGGACAAAGATAAATGCCGCCACCACAGAGCTAGAGGAAATGAAGAAAGTCACCATGACTGTCGGTGTCAAAACCGGCGGATCTCGGGTAGGGGGTCCCGAACTGTGCGTCTAGGCGGATGGTAACAGGAGACAAGGGACACAATGTTTTTATCCAGGTTCGGGCCCTCTCGATGGAGGTAAAACCCTACTCCTGCTTGATTAATATTGATGATATGGGTAGTACAAGAGTAGATCTACCATGAGATCGGAGTGGCTAAACCCTAGAAGCTAGCCTATGGTATGATTGTTTTTCGTCCTACGGACTAAAACTCTCTGGTTTATATAGACACCGGAGAGGGCTAGGGTTACACAGGGTCGGTTACAATGGGAGGAGATCTTCATATCGTATCGCCAAGCTTGCCTTCCACGCCAAGCAAAGTCCCATCCGGACACGGGACGGAGTCTTCAATCTTGTATCTTCATAGTCCGGGAGTCCGGCCAAAGGCCTTAGTCCGGTCATCCGGACACCCCCTAATCCAGGACTCCCTCAGTAGCCCCCGAACTAGGCTTCAATGACGACGAGTCCGGCATGCAAGTTGTCTTCGGCATTGCAAGGCGGGTTCTCCTGCAAATCCTCTGTATCCGTCGAATAGTGTCCGGCTTCTAGTGTGTGCTGTCCTCCTCAGCTTCTGTGCCCCATAATGACCATCTTCCACGCGTTAAACGAATGCGAAAAGCCAGGGGGTATTCTTTTCACTTATCCCCCCCGGTTGCGTTAATGAGCCGCCCATAAAAGAGACGGGGATTTAGATCCAATTCGCACCATCTTCCCTCCGTGAGTCTTCATCAGAGCGCCTCTGATAGAGATCCATTCCATCATGGCCAGTCGGTGCCGCTCCTCTGCTCGCCCTTCCAGCCCTCGGCCCGGAGATTGGGGGCGGTGCTCCGTCCCACATAGCAAGTTAGTAGTGCTTCAGTCCAAGGGGCTTCTCCCCCCAGCATATATGGTCCCAGTTCGAGCCGGGATTGCTGCCTATAGCGGCGGAGAGCAGGCGGAGGGTGTTCCCAATACCTCTCAAGGAGAGCGGGTATGCCTAGTCCCTTACTTGATGAGAGGATTAAGATTTCCAATTCATCCGTTTCTTCGAGGGTTGCTGGAGTTCTACGGCCTCCAGCTACATAACCTCACGCCCGCCTCTATTTTGCACATCGCGGGCTTCGTGGCCCTCTGCGAGCTGTTCTTGGGTGTTGAGGCCCATTTCACGCTATGGAAGAGGTTGTTTTGCCTTGTGCCCCGTTCTTAGGAGGGGTCTATTTACCAGGTGGGCGGAGCCGAACTATGGTGCATCGCTGGGACCGGATATCTATCCGGCACCCCAAAGAGGGCGTCCGAAGACTGGCCCTCGGAGTGGTTTTATATAGATGACGTCCCCCTGCTGGACCCTGTACGGATCGGCCTCCCCGAGTTCAATAATGCCCCATTGAAGAAGCACCTGAGTTGGCGCCCACGGAACCCTCAGAGGGAAGCCGACAGGGACGTCCTGTACCTGATGAGCCGGATAAGGTTGTTGGCTCATTCCGGACTGACCATGATTAAGGTCATGGCCGTAAGCATTACGCGAGGGGTGCAGCCGCTTCAATACAGAGGCCACCCCATGTGGGATTTCAACGGGGAGGATGACGTTACCCGGTGCGGTCGCAAGGGGCCAGATTCGGCCGCCACTTTAACGAGAATCTTATCCGCTTTGTACAAGGGGGAAGAGGAAGAATTCCTCCGTGTCAACACGGAAGGCGGATTCTCTATGTACAACCCTCCTAGTTGGGTGAGCAGACACTCTTACTTGCCTATCCGTTTGTGAAATTCCCGTAGTTGAGTACTTAGACTAGTAATGTTCAAACGCAGGACCTGCACCAGGCTGTGAAGGAAATAAACAGCCCTGCTCCACAACCCGAGGACCCGGAACGGCCCCTCGATCCGGACTCCCAAGAAGATCCGGACTTATGCGTGGAGTTGATTGATGGAGTATTTCATCAATTGAGCAAGGACAACTCCTTAGTGGCCATCACGGCCGACTATCCCGGACTACTTCCAGCCTCCAAGGTAACTAAGACCGAAGTCCCAGTATTCTCATGTTTTATCTTGCATGCCATGTACTAACAGCATTTCACAGGGTAAATCCTTGAGGCGGAAGGCCGAGCCCACGGTGGGCAGCCAACAAGGGCCGCTGAAGCCAGGCGGGACAAAAAGAAGTGCGGACCGGATTGAGATTCCGGCGCAATGATATGGCGTGCGGATTTAACGCCTAGGGTTTATGCCCCTGAGTCTTACTAATGCTCATGATTTTCTTAGAAAGAAGAGAGCCCGCCGGACTATGTCCGCCGGCCAAGGTTCGAGGCCGGATCCGGAAGCGGAGGCGGACACGGGACGCGCCTCGGGCGCTCCTCCGACAGAGGGCGCCGACGGGCTATCTGCCACCAATTCAGAGGTGGAGAGTGCCCTGAACCACAGGCGTCGCCGGACTGTTCTTCGTGACGCGTGTTTTCCCCCAGAGGCGTTGGACGCCTTTAATACAGGAGATGCGTATCTCCGTGCTGCTCAAAATGGTCTAGCCAGAGCCACGGAGCAGTATGTGAAAGACATACAGGTGAGTAAAATTGAAGGTTATATATGTCAGTAGCCCCCGAGACTTGAAACAGTGAAGATAACTGTTTGAAGGATCATGTGCTATGCAGTGTCTTACAAAGAAGAACACGCAATTGTCCCAGGAGCTCAAAGAGTGCAAGGCTCAGCTCGAGGCGCATTGGCCACTTCAGAGAATGTCAAGGGGACGCCCGCAGGTAATATATGCTTCGAAAGGTACTTCCGTTTTGAAATGCGGCAGACGTGCAACCCTGACGATAATAATGCAGATGAGGCCAGAGTAAATCCGGACCAGCAACAACTCCTACGCCAACTAAAGGCTGGCGAGAGCGTGCTGACAAGGGTGAGGCAAGAGAAGAACAAGCTTCAAGACGCCAATACCCAGCTAGGCGAGGAACTGAAAGATGTTCGTATTCAGCTGTCTTCTGCCGTGAAGAAGAATCGACGACTTCGACGCGGCATTTTTAGTAAGTGCTTGAACGAATCTTCGAAAAAAGAATTCGGCGAGGAAGTCGATTGACAGAGCTATATCTGTAGGTCTGCTGACGGGTCGTCCGGCGGAGGAAATGCCTGGTTCATCAAGAGACCTTCTTCCTGAGCTGTTGCAACTACACGAACGAGTTCGGAAGGCAATGCAAAGCATCATCCAGGCTATGTGGCCATCCCTCTTCGTGCCCCATGGCCTTGAGGAGCTTACCAAGAAGCTGGAGGGAGTGCGGCAGCGCTTCCGGTTGTGGAAGATATCGACTTGCCGTCAAGGTGCCAGGGAGGCCTGGGCCATGGTGAAGACTCGGTACACGAAGGCTGACCCAAACCACATGGCCGAGGTTGGCCCTATAGGTCCGGACGGAAAGGAGATCCCGGTCAGCTTAGCATATGGCCAGGTGGAGCTGGCTGCAAAGTATTCCCAATAGGACTGTAAATTAGACCGCCCGTTGGATGGTATTGAAGAAGAATATGCCGAGTCGGATTGACTCTGTAAAAATGACATAAAAATGCCTTCTAGCCGGAGTGTAGATCGTTTGTCATTGCGGACCTTTTTGCTTCGACCTCTGGACCCTATAGTCCGGAGTGTGTCCGAATACCCTCTCGGTTATGTAAGAACCGGGGCATGCATGGAGACAAGGCGTAGGAGTCATAAGTGCTTTAGCAGACAAGTGCCCAACTAGTTATGTTATATTACATGGTTAGTAAGAAACATCTTCCAGAGAGAATAGTTCCGTTAGGGGTTCCTTTCCCTGGGAGGCATGCCCGAAAGTGCATGTCTGAACTGCCGGAAAGAGCAGAAAAGCATCTGGGGGCAAATGAATAAATACGAAAGATCATCTTTTAGTTCACCGATCGAATATTCCCTTAAGAACGCTAGCTTTCGGCTTCACCCAGTCTGAGGTACACATCCAGCTGACCCGGCAGTAACAATCGCAGAGGTGCTCCCTTTACCACCTAGCCGAACGAATGGGAACGTAGGGGTAAGCACAGGAGCCAGGCAACCCAGCTTGGCCAAAACTTAAGTCATATCGATGCATATAATGGTGTATAAAAGGTTCATGCGGAAGCATCACACATGTTTTGGGCATGAGGCCCGTTTTATGTAAACTTCTTGGTAGAGAAGCCCCCAGGTATTATGAGCGCAGGTAGCGCGTCGGGTATGTGCGAATATTGCACAGGCAAGCCCCTAAGGGCTTGTGAGAAAAAAGGGTAGGGAGAAGGAACAAAATCCCGGACTGCCAAAAATAAAATAAAAATAAAAAATAAAACAAAGGGACTAGGAAAGGAAACGAACACAGAGTCCGGCGCTAGGCGTAGAACCTTCGTAGGCGTGCTGCGTTCCATGGGTTCGGCTTGAGTCGGTTATCCGATGCGCTTTGCAGGCGGTACGCTCCGCCGGTCAGTACTTGGTCGATGATGAAGGGGCCCTCCCATTTGGGCTTTAATTTATCCTTTTCCTTGTCCGGCAGGCGTAGAACTAGTTCGCCAACGTTATAGGTTTTGGCCCGTACTTCTCTGCTTTGGTATCTTCGAGCCTGCTGTTGATAGAATGCGGAATGAGCTTTTGCCACATCGCGCTCCTCTTCCAATGCGTCCAAGCTGTCCTGCCGACCGAGCTCGGCTTCTCTTTCTTCGTACATGCGCACTCGAGGTGAGTCATGGATTATGTCGCATGGCAGTACTGCCTCTGCGCCGTATACCATAAAAATGGTGTGAATCCGGTAGTGCGATTCGGCGTGGTCCACAGTCCCCAGAGTACGGAGTCAGGCTCCTCTACCCAGTGCGTGTTAGATTCTTTGAGGGATCGCACTAGTCTGGGTTTGATGCCGCTCATAATGAGACCATTGGCCCGTTCGACTTGACTGTTAGTTTGAGGGTGATAGACTGAAGCATAGTCGAGCTTGATGCCCAGGTTTTTGCACCAAAGTTTGACTTCATCGGCCGTGAAGTTTGTGCCATTGTCGGTTATGATGCTGTGGGGGACGCCGTAACGGTGTACGACCCCGGATATGAAGTCTATCACTGGTCCGGATTCGGCCGTCTTTACAGGCTTGGCTTCTATCCATTTGGTGAATTTGTCCACCATGACCAGTAGATATTTTTGCTTGTGGGTTCCTCCTTTAAGGGGTCCGACCATGTCGAGCCCCCAGACCGCGAAAGGCCAGGTAATGGGTATAGTTTGTAGGGCGGTAGGCGGCATGTGGCTTTGGTTGGCGAATAACTGGCAACCAACACATCGTTGCACTAAGTCCTGAGCGTCTGCCCGGCCGTTGGCCAATAAAATCCGGTACGGAAGGCCTTGCTTACAAGGGCCCGGGCTGCAGCGTGGTGCCCGCCGAGTCTGGCATGAATTTCAGCCAAAAGGTCTTGCCCTTCCTCTTCGGAGATACACCTTTGAAGGACTCCGGTTGTGCTTTTCTTGTAAAGCTCTCCCTCGTGGACTTTGTAGGCTTTAGATCGCTGCACTATGCAGCGAGCCTCGTTTTGGTCCTCGAGAAGTTCCTGCCTAGTTAGGTAGTCTAGGAATGGTTCTGTCCAAGGGGCAATGACTGCCATTATTGCGTGGGCTGACGGCGTTGTTTCGTTGGCGGAGCCCCCAACTGTGTCAGAATGTTCGGTGAGGGGCAGTGTAGTTGTGTCTGGGCTATTGTTTCCGGATTCTCCTTCCCATGATACAGATGGCTTGAACAACCTTTCTAGGAAGATGTTGGGAGGGACGGCCTCGCGCTTGGCGCCAATGCGTGCCAGCACGTCTGCTGCTTGGTTATTTTCCCGGGCTATGTGATGAAATTCGAGCCTCTCAAACCGAGCTGACATCTTTAAGATGGCGTTGCGGTAAGCTGCCATTTTCGGATCCTTGGCATCGAAGTCTCCATTTATTTGGGATATTGCGAGATTTGAATCCCCGTGGACCTCTAGGCGCTGAATGCCCATGGAGACTGCCATCCGGAGGCCATGTAGAAGGGCCTCGTATTCGGCTGCATTGTTGGAATCCGTGTACATTATTTGAAGTACGTATTGGACTGTGTCTCCGGTTGGGGACGTCAAAACGACGCCAGCCCCCAGGCCAGCCAACATTTTGGAGCCATCGAAGTGCATGATCCAGTTGGAGTATGCGCCGTACTCTTTAGAGAGTTCGGCTTCAGTCCATTCGGAGATGAAGTCGGCCAAAACCTGTGACTTAATAGCTCGCCTTGGCTTGTAGGTTATGTCGAACGGGAGGAGCTCGATGGCCCATTTGGCAATCCGGCCTGTTGCGTCGCGGTTGTTTATAATATCATTAAGGGGTACTTCGGATGCCACTATTATGGAACACTCTTGAAAGTAGTGTCGCAGCTTCCAGGATGCCATGAACACCGCGTATGCTATCTTTTGATAATGCGGGTACCTTGACTTGCATGGAGTTAGTACAGTGGACACGTAGTACACTGGTTTTTGGAGGGGGAACTTGTGTCCGTCCGCTTCTCGTTCGACGACGAGCACCGCGCTTACAACTTGATGGGTTGCCGCGATGTATAATAGCATTGGTTCGCCCGTGTTGGGCGCGGCCAGGACCGGATTTGTTGCCAGTATGGCTTTTATTTGTTCGAGTCCGGCCATGGCGGCATCCGTCCACTCAAAGTGGTCGGTGCGCCACAGGAGGCGATAGAGGGGTAATGCCTTTTCTCCTAAGCGGGAGATAAAGCGGCTTAGAGCCGCCACGCATCCTGTCAGTTTTTGTATTTGTTTGAGGTCCTTTGGGGTATCCAATTGTGACAGAGCTCGGATCTTGGCTGGGTTTGCTTCAATTCCTCTACCGGATACGATGAAGCCCAAGAGCTTTCCGGCTGGTACGCCGAAAATGCATTTTTCCGGGTTGAGCTTAATGTCATATGTTCGGAGATTGTCGAACGTGAGCCTCAAGTCGTCTACTAGAGTATCGACGTGTTTTGTTTCGACGACCACGTCATCTACGTATGCTTCAACTGTTTTGCCGATCTGGTTGGCCACACATGTCTGAATCATGCGCTGATATGTTGCGCCGGCGTTTTTGAGCCCGAAGGGCATCATGTTGAAGCAGAATGGGCCGTATGGGGTGATGAATGCCGTTGCGGCTTGGTCTGACTCTGCCATCTTGATTTTATGGTAGCCAGAGTATGCATCGAGGAAACACAATGAGTCGTGTCCTGCGGTGGCGTCGATGATTTGATCAATTCGGGGGAGTGGGAAAGGGTCCTTTGGACAGGCCTTGTTTAGGTCTTTGAAATCGACACATAGGCGCCAAGATTTGTCCTTCTTTGGTACCATCACCAGGTTTGCTAGCCAGTCTGGATGTTTTATGTCTCTGATGAATCCGGCTTCCAGCGGTTTTGCTAGCTCCTCTCCCATGGCTTGTCTCTTGGGTTCGAAAAAACGCTGTAGGGTCTGCTTGACGGGTTTAAACCCTTTTAGGATATTCAGGCTGTGCTTGGCCAGCCTGCGTGGGATTCCTGGCATATCCGAGGGGTGCCAGGTGAAAATGTCCCAATTTTCTCGCAGGAAGTCTCTACATCGGGTTTTAATTGTGCCCCGATGGAGGCCATTTTTGTAGGGTCCGTTGGATGGACTTGGAATTTGACTATTTCGTCCGTTGGTTTAAAAGAGGTGGACTTGGATCTCTTGTCTAGTATCACATCGTCCCTGTCCACCGTAGAGTGCAACACCGTTAATTCCTCGGCCGCTAGGGCCTCAGATAATGCCTCCAGGGCCAGTGCGGCTGTCTTGTTTTCAGCGTGGAGCGCTATGTCCGGATCACTTGCGAGAGTGATGATTCCATTGGGTCCGGGCATTTTGAGCTTCATGTACCCGTAATGGGGTATGACTTGGAAAATTGTAAATGCTTCTCGCCCTAGCAGAGCGTGGTATCCGCTGCTGAACGGGGCCACTTGAAACGTGACCTCTCGGATCTGTAATTGTCCGGCGTGCTGAACACCACATCCAGTGTGATTTTTCTTGAACAGCATGCTTCCCGGCTTGGGATTATTCCCCTAAAAGTTGTGTTGCTTCGCTCAATGCGGCTCCAGTCAATTTCCATTTTTCGCAGGGTTTCCTCGTAGATGAGGTTGAGTCCGCTGCCGCCATCCATGAGTAGCTTTGTAAGTCGGAAGCCGTCCACTATCGGACTGAGGACCAATGCGGCTGGTGCTCGGGCTGTCCAGAATTTAGTTTCGTCACTGGCATTAAAGGTGATAGCCGTGTCACTCCATGGGTTTATTGTTGCTACTTGGTAGACTTCGACAAGGTTGCGGAGCGTTTGTTTCCTTGCATTGTTTGATGTGAAGGTGTCGAAGACTGTCGACACCGTACTGGGGAGGTATTCTTCGGGTGCTGGAGTTAAAAGCTCTTCGCCACTTCTGGCCACCTGCCGTAGTATCCAACATGCTCTGAGGCTGTGCGTTGGTGTGGCTTTCCCTGAATTAGGAATTTTACAGGGTCCATTGAGCCATCCTTCCAGTACGGTCCCGTACCCTGTAGAGGGTTTTTGTTTTTTGATGTTTGGCTCAGATGCCTGGCGATAATGCGCCCTTTTGTTTCGGACTCGTGTTATATTCGGGGCCGGATTGTCCCAGAATTAATCATCGGTTTTCCGAATGCTTTCAGTCACACAGTACTTTCGTACTATGGATGTCAAGTCGGCGAATCGTGTAATTTCGCGGCGACTTATGGCGTTGAGGATTCCGATGTCCGTGCAGTTGTTACAGAAGAGTGAAATTGCTTCTTTCTCACGGCAGTCCTTTATCCTGTTCATAACAAGGAGGAATCTGGCCCAGTAGTGGTGTACTGTTTCTCCGGACTCTTGCCGTATTAGGGATAAATCCCGTATAGTTGGGTGGGCGGGTGGAATTAAATCCGGAACCCTGCCCGATGTAAGATTCAGGGGTCGAGCGGTTTCCGAATTTGGAAGCTTGCTTTCTCGGATATTATTCAATGAATCGGGCCTGCTGCCTGACTTTAGGTTCAGGGTTTGGGCGACACCTCCCCTCCGCGGGTATCCGGCTTGGAGGGATCGGGAATCCGGACGCATCTGGTCCTTAGGGCGGGCGAAGACTTGCCGCATTGTTCTTCCACCACTTCGACGTGATGGGTGATCTGGGGAGAGTCAATCTCTCTCTGGTCGGGTTTAAGCCCAATCTGGTCGTAATCAGTAGCGACTCCCAGGGCCGCGATGCGATCCAAGAGCTCATTCAGGGAGAAGAGCTCCATCGGATCTAACTGCTCGGCAAGCTCCAAGCTGATGTAAAGATTGCTTTCGATGGCCCGAGAGGTCATCGTCGGCGCGACGGCCGGACAGGCGGTCATCAAAAACCTGCCTAGCCGGAGAGTTTGGCCAACATCCAAAGCTCCTTTAGCAACGACGCCGTCTTTAAAGACAGGATGCGGCATCCTTCTTGATGGTGACGACATAGCGGAACTCTCAATGAAAGCACCAATGTCGGTGTCAAAACCGGCGGATCTCGGGTAGGGGGTCCCGAACTGTGCGTCTAGGCGGATGGTAACAGGAGACAAGGGACATGATGTTTTTACCCAGGTTTGGGCCCTCTCGATGGAGGTAAAACCCTACTCCTGCTTGATTAATATTGATGATATGGGTAGTACAAGAGTAGATCTACCACGAGATCGGAGTGGCTAAACCCTAGAAGCTAGCCTATGGTATGATTGTTTTTTTTAGGAATTGACAGTGGGAGAGAACTCCCACTATTTTCATATATCTATATAAATGGGATGTTTACATAGACATATACAAACACATCAACCCCACCACTCCTGGTTTAGCACCAGAGAGGGTGGGCAGCTACTCCATACAAGGTGGTAAGTGATGTACTAACTGTTTACAACCAGGATAAAGTGGAAAAAAACGGTGACTCAACCAAGCGCGTCACAATACGAGAGCAGGGACGTTCGACGTGCCACCTTAACTCTATGCTGCAGAAATCGTAAATCCTGGTTGAACCGAGCAGACCAGGAGTCCACGCTGGGGACAACACCCCTTAAGTGCTTGTTATTCCTTTCCTTCCATATGCTCCATGCAGCGGTGTAAAAGACTTCAACAAAGAACGCATTCGGCCAGCCTGCTTGTTTGTCGTGGAGCGCAGAGAGCCTATCATGGAAATCACCCCAATCAATATGTATTTTGTCCCAGCACATCTTGCTAAAGTGGCACGTGAAGATCATATGGTCAAGTGTCTCAACTTCTTGCCCACAGAGGAGGCAGGCAAAGTCATCTCCGATGTTATAATGTCGTCTTCGCAGCATATCACGCGTGTTAAGCCTATCATGCAGGAGCAGCCACCCGAACACTTTGATTTTCATTGTGCAGTTGGATTTCCAAAGCTTGTGGAATGTCGGATGGGCAGTTGCAGCGGCAAAGTAGTTGTTGTAGTAGTCAATGGGCCTATAATCCGCTTTGCTCCAAATGTAATGCCATATGTCAGTCATTGCTGTTGTGGGGTTTAGTTGGAGGGAGGCTTGTTGGGCATCTAGCGCTTCGGCATGGGCCTGAGGAGATAGCGGAAGCTGGAAGGTTTCATGCAGATCCGCGGTGGCCCAGAAGTCAGCCACCGTCATGTCTTCATGCAGAGTATAAGAGAAGGCTCGAGGATGTGACACCTGGAGCACCTCCTCAGACCACAAATCTTTCCAGAGCAACACGGTCGAGCCATCAACCACTTGTACACGTGAGATTCCACAATAAACTTGTGTCAGTTTCAGGACATCTTTCCACCAGAAGGACCCCACTGAATCTACAGCATGGGGCACTTGGCCAACATATTGATTTGCCCAAGTCATGTTGACCCAGGGAACGTCAACCTTGTTATAGAACTTGTGCAAGAATTTCAACAAGAGGGCATCATTATGGACTTTGATGTCGATCACCCCCAATCCACCTTTGGACTTTGGTTTGCAGACCATCTCCCAGGAAGCCAAAGAGTTACACTTGTCGCCCTGCTCTGTTTTCTTTGTCCATAAACATCTCCTCCTAATTTTGTCAAGGATATCAATTAGCTTGGGAGGAAATTTTAGGGTGCACATGGCAAACATCTCCTCCTATGGTATGATTGTTGTTCGTCCTACGGACTAAAACTCTTCAATTTATATAGACACCGGAGAGGGCTAGGGTTACACAGAGTCGGTTACAATGGGAGGAGATCTTCATATCCTATCACCAAGCTTGCCTTCCACGCCAAGGAAAGTCCCATCCAGACACGGGACAGAGTCTTCAATCTTGTATCTTCATAGTCCGGGAGTCCGGCCAAAGGCCTTAGTCCGGCCATCCGGACACCCCCTAATCCAGGACTCCCTCAATGACCATTGATCAAAAGAACAAACTGGAGGAGGAAAAGAATAAGCAAGCCGAAGAGATAAAGAGCTTAAAGGCTCAATTATCGGACGCACAAAGAGAGAATAAAAAGTTGAAAGGCGGCATATTCGGTATGACCTTTGAACCATTCAAGGGACTCATATTATCCGTAATTCAGATTGTTATAATATTGTTCTTTCAGGTCTGTTAATCGGGCGGCATGAAGAAGAGGTATCCAGATTTCGAGGCGACGTGCTAAAAGAGCCGTCCGTGGCGCATGAGCGGGCCCGGAAAGCCATGGGAAGTATGGCCAAGGCCTTATGGCCATCTGATGTCCCTCCAGAAAGTATGGAGGGGTTGGCGAACTTGTTCCAAGGTTCCCAACGCCTTTTTGAACCATGGAAGGCGTCAACATGCCGGGAAGGTGCACGAGAGGCATGGGCGATGGTGAAAACACGCTACACCGGGCTTGATCCGAATCGTATGGCCCGAGTTGGACCTCAGGGGCCGGACGGAAAAGAGATTCCTATGAACTTGGTATATGAAGAAGTGATGATAGCTGCAAAATATTCGCAAGTAGACTGTAGTTTAAGCAGTCTTATAGATGACATAGATAAAGATTAGGCGTTCGATTCGATGTATCAATGTACTTTATCATCGAACTTATCTCCAACCAAACTAGTAGAAATTTTTCATCGCAAGCCTTCGACTTCAACCTCGGAACCAAGAACTTGGAGTGTTTCCAGATATTATGTTGGAATGTAATAAACATTCATTATGTCCGAAAACCAGGCAATCCGGTCATATTGCTCAAACATACAAAATTCGTTCGGGGAGTTTTGTTATATTACTATTTAACATAAGAAACATCTTCCAGAAAAAATAGTTCCGTTATGTGTTCCTTTCATTGGGTCGGCATGCTTAATTATGCATGCCTAGGCTGTGATCCGAAAGATAGAATTGCAGGCACTCTATCCCTTTTTTGTTAGAAGAATTACATAAGCGCAAATAATCTGTCATTGCTTGCCGACCAATTATTCCCTTAAGAACGCTAGTTTTCGGCTTCACCCGTCTGAGGTACAGATCCAGATTACCTGGTTGTAACAATCGCAGAGGTGCTCCCTTTACACCCTAGCCGAAAAATCGGGAATGTAGGGTATAAACACAGGAGCGAGGTAACCCATCTTGGCGAAAACTGAAGTCATAGAGGTGCATATAATGGCAAAAAGTGCATAGAACAAATGACATAGACAATGTAAGCTACGAGCTTCTAATAATAAGCTTCGCCAAAGAAGCCCCCAGTTATAGTGGGGTGTATACATTTAAAGATGTGTACCCCTAACAGTTCGGTAAATCCAAATATATCCTGGGATATAGAAAAGAAAAATTAAAAATAAAAAGGGATAGGAGAAAAAAAGGAACCTAGTCAAAGTAAAGAAGGTGCTACCGAACTATCCGTAGAATCGTTGGAGCCGAGCAGCATTTCATGGATTCGGATCAAGGCGGTGGTCCGATGCATTACGAAGGCGATAGGCTCCTACTATGAGAACTTAATCTATGAAGAAGGGGCCCTCCCATCTTGGTTTGAGCTTATCCTTCTTCTTCTCTGGGATACGCAAGACAAGGTCGCCAATGTTATATGTCTTGGCCCGCACTTCTCTGCTTTGGTATCGCCTGGCCTGTTATTGATAAAATGCGGAACAGGCTCGTGCAATATCGCACTCCTCTTGGAGCCCGTCTAGGTCGTCCTGCCGATCGAGCTCGGCTTCTTGCTCTTCGTATATGCGCACTAGAGGTGAGTCATGAATAATGTTGCAGGGCAGGACAGCTTCCGTGCCGTACACCATGAAGAAAGGTGTATATCCGGTTGTTCGGTTAGGTGTAGTCCGCAATCCCCAGAGTACGGAATCGAGTTCCTCAACCCAGTGCTTATCTGACTCTGGTAGGGAGCGCACCAGTCAGGGTTTAATGCCGCTCATTATCAAGCCATTGGCCAGTTCAACCTGACCGTTTGTTTGAGGGTGGTAAACAGATGCATAGTCGAGTTTAATGCCCAAGTTAGCACACCAATTTTTCACTTCATCAACTATAAAATTGGAGTCATTATCAGTGATGATGCTATGCGGGACACCGTAGCGATGTACCACACTTGATATAAAGTCAATCATTGGTTTTACTTCGGCTGTTTTCACTGGTTTGGCCTCTATCCACTTAGTGATTTTATCCACCACAACTAGTAAATATTTCTTTTTGTGGCTTCCTCCTTTAAGGGGTCCGACCATATCGAGCCCCCAGACCGCGAAGGGCTAAGTGATGGGGATTGTTCTTAAGGCAGTGGGAGGCATATGACTTTGATTGGCAAAAAGCTGACATCCCACACAACGTTGGACAAGGGCTTGTGCGTCTGCTCGGGCCGTTGGCCAGAAAAAACCTGTCCAGAAGGCTTTTCTTACGAGGGCCTGAGCTGCGGCGTGATGGCCTCCCAGACCATCATGTATGTCAACCAAGAGTTTTCATCCCTCCTCTTCAGAAATGCACCTTTGAAGAACTCCGGTAGTGCTTTTCTTGTACAGTTCACCTTTATGAACTTTGTAGGCTTTAGAATGCCAAACTATGCGACGGGCCTCATTTTGATCATCAGGAAGCTCCTGCCTATTAAGGTAGGCCAGGAAGGGTTCAGTCCATGGAGCAATAATGACCATGATCTCATGAGCCGAGGGTGTTATTTTGGCATCCGAACCCCCGATGATATCTGTATTGTGTTCGGCTGCTGGGGGCGTGACCAGGTCCGTATTGGCGTCTCCGCTCTCGTCCGGCCATACCACGGATGGCTTAAATAGCCTTTCCACAAAGGTATTAGGTAGGATGGGGTCGCGCTTGGCGCCCATGCAAGCGAGGATGTTGGCTGCCTGGTTACTGTCTCAAGCGACGTGATGAAATTCAAGCCCCTCGAACCGAGCCCATATTTTTAATACGCCGTTTCGATATGCCGGCATTTTTGGATCTTTTGCATCGAACTCTCCATTTACCTAAGATATTGTGATGTTTGAGTTGTCACGCAACTCTAGGTGTTGTATACCCATGAAGACAGCCATGCGGAGACCATGTAGAAGCGCTTCGTATTCGACTGCATTATTGGAGTCCGTATACATGATTTGCAACACATAGCAGACTGTGTCCTCCATAGGGGATGTCAAGATGACGCCAGCCCCATGTCCGGCTAGCATTTTAGAGCCGTCAAAGTACATGATCCAATTGAAGTATGAACTATACTCTTTAGGGATCTCGGCTTCCGTCCACTCGGTGACGAAGTTGGCCAACACCTGAGACTTAATATCCCGGCGTGGCTTGTGTGTTATTTTGAATGGTAAGAGCTCGATGGCCCATGTAGCTATACGGCCAGTGGCGTCCTTCTTATTTATAATGTCGTTAAGTGGTACTTCGGATGCCACCGTGATCGAACACTCTTGAAAGTAGTGTCGGAGTTTTTGGGATGCCATAAAGACCATAAGCTATCTTTTGATATTGGGGGTATCGGGATTTGCATGGTGTGAGGACCTCTGATATGTAATAGACTGGCTTTTGGATGGAGAATTTATGCCCCTCTTCCCCTCGCTCGACGACGAGTACAGTTCTTACTACCTAGTGAGTTGCAGAGATATAAAGCATAATAGGCTCGCCATCAACTAGGATTGGGTTGCCTGCTAATAAGGTTTTTATTTCTTGCAATCTGGCTGTGGCTGCTTCCGTCCATTCAAAGTTATCGGTGCGTCTAAGCAGTCTGTAAAGTGGTAGTGATTTTTCTCCTAATCTGGAGATAAAGCGGCTCAAAGCCGCCACACATCCTGCTAGCTTTTGGACCTGCTTTAGGTCTATTGGTGCAGCCAATTGCGACAAGGCTCAGAATTTAGCTGGATTTGCTTCAATTCCTCTATGGTAAACAATGAACCCTAGTAGCTTTCCAGCTGGGACACCGAAGAAGCATTTTTCCAGATTGAGCCGTATGTCATATGTTCGGAGGTTGTCAAATGTGAGGCGGAGATCGTCCATCAATGATTCAACATGTTTAGTTTTGATGATCACATTGTCCACATATGCTTCAACTGTCTTGCCGATTTGTTTTTCCAAGCATGTTTGAATCATGCGTTGGTAAGTGGCATCAGCGTTTTTAAGCCCAAAAGGCATAGTGTTAAAACAAAAAGGTCCATACGGGGTGATGAACGCTGTTGCGGCCTGGTCGGACTCCTTCATTTTAATCCGATGGTATCCGGTGTAAGCATCGAGGAAACACAATGAGTCGTGTCTTGCAGTCACATTGATGATGTGGTCAATGCGGGGCAACTGGAAAGGATCTTTAGGGCAGCCTTATTGAGGTCTTTGAAATCGACACAAAGGCACCATGATTTATCCTTCTTGGCACTATGACCAAGTTGGCTAGCCAATCCGGGTGTTTAATTTCTCTAGTGAACCCGACCTCGAGTAGTTTGGCTAGCTCCTCCCCCATAGCTTGTCGTTTGGGTTCGGAAAATCGCCGCAATGTTTGCTTGACTGGTTTGGACCCTTTGATTATGTTGAGACTGTGTTCGGCCAGTCTGCGTGGGATCCCGGGCATGTCCGAAGGGTGCCGGGCAAAGATATCCCAATTTTTGCGTAGGAACGTGCATAAGGCGGCATCTATTGTCGGATCCAGCTGTGCTCCAATGGACGCTGTTTTATTAGGGTCCATCGGGCGCACTTGAAATTTAACTATTTCATCTGTTGGCTTGAAAGAGGTAGATTTAGGTCTCTTATCGAGAATCACATCATCCTTGTCCACCGTGGACTGTACGGTGGTTAGTTCTTCTGCCGCGAAGGCTTCGGATAGTGCCTCAAGGGCCAAGGATGTGGTTTTGTTTTTGGTATGGAGTGCTTTATCCGGTTCACTCAAAATTGTGATTATTCCATTGGGCCCTGGCATTTTCAGCTTCATGTACTCGTAATGGGGTAGCTTGGAAGCGTGAGAAAGCGTCCCACCCGAGAATGGCGTGATATCCGCTATTGAAGGGAACCACGTGGAAGAGCAACTTTTCAGACCTGTAATTTTCAGGCATGCCGAATAGTAGATCCAATTTAATTCTCCCAGAGCATCATGATTCTCGACTAGGGATGATGCCTCGAAAGGTGTTACTGCTTTGCTCGATGCGTGTTCTATCAACCTGCATTTTGTCGAGCGTGTCCTCGTGGATGAGGTTAAGCCCACTGCCGCTGTACATGAGAACTTTGGTGAGTCGAAAGCCATCCATAATGGGGTTTAGCACTAAAGCGGTGGGTGCTCGGACTGATCGGGCCTTTGGTTCGTCGTCAGCAGTGAAGGTTATTGCCGCATCGTTCCATGGGCTCATTGCGGTTACTTGGTGGACTTCGGCGAGGTCGCGAAGTGCCCTTTTACGCCGGTTATTTGAAGAGAAAGTCTCGAAGACCATGAGGACGTTAAAATCGTCCTCCTCCGGAGAATGTTTCTCTGGAGTTGCGGTGGTGAGGATGGCTTCCCCACTTTTAGCTACCTGCCAGAGTACCCAACATGCTCGGAGGCTGTGAGTTGAGTCCGTGGTTGGAGTCGCATGTATCGCTGTCGGAGTAATGGGCCACGGGTAGGCTAACCCGAGCCCCAGAGCCTTTCAAGACATTGGGATAAGTAGCGCCGCTCATGCCGAGTCCCAGGGATGACTCCAAGATATGCCGAGTCCCAGGGACGACTCCAAGATATGCCGAGTCCCAGACGGCGACTCCAAGATAAGCCGAGTCCCAGACGGCGACTCCAAGATAAGCCGACTCATGGCCGGCGACTTCCAGAGAGGCCGGCTATAGAGAGTCGGCCCGTGACTCCACCCTCGTCTCGGAGGGCGAGGCGGGGTACGGTCACGGCGTGGCCGTCCCCCCTGCTTACAAGGGGTCGGCATGGCTACAGTAAGCCGTATCGCTGAAGATCTCCGGCGTGGCGCGGCACTGTTGCCATGCCTGCCCTGACCTCAGCCATAGTGGGCGGCGCACTGTGCCCACGACACCTGCCTGTACGACTCAAGGACGGCGGGGCCGCCTGTCAGTGGGTAGACAGAAGACGGCATGAGCGCCCTGAAGACGGGCCCATGGGAGTCGGCCCCTTGGAGTCGGCCGACCCCTCCCACGGGCCCCGTGCGCCATTAATCAGACAAGATAGGGAATGGCGACAGCGAACGCACGCCAGACGGCGGCGCTGTTGCCATGACCACATGACCAAGCCAGCGTCATCAGGAGTACCGCTACAGTATCAGGCCTGTCCGCGGGGCCCAGCAGTCGGCAGAGAGGATGACGACCTGAGAGACAGACGGCTGGGACCCGCGCCCAGCCAGATTACCATTGTACCCCTGGGGGGCAGGCCTATATAAATCCCCCGGGAAGCCCATGCAAAGGGTTCGGACCCAGATAGCATTAGACCTTAGAACGTAGGAAGGAGAGAGCCAGCCTTGCCCTCTCCTACCTCCAGAAACAGCTCCAGGAGCACCATTGTACCCACTTTGCCATAGTGACCATGCGGAGACCCCGCAGAGCAGCAGTAGGGGTGTTATCTCCTCGAAGAGCCCTGAAGCTGGGTAAGTTCCGCCGGCGTGCATGTCTTCGCCTCATCCCGCTTCCGGGCACCGGCGACGTTCTACTCGCTCCCACCATGATAAGCCATCCTTTTGCATATGTCATACCCAACCCCCGACATTTGGCGCCCACCGTGGGGCGAGGTGCACCGTCGTCCGGAGACCTGCTCTGGACGGGAACCCTTTTCCTCCCTGGCGAGCGCAGCCAGCCCGACACGCCAGATGGAGTTTGCGCCGACACGCTGCACGGCGCTGAGATCGCCTGCGCGGCCAGCTGCCTCGCCGAGCTTATCGGCGAGGTTCGCCTCTCCGATGAGCCTGCGTCCGACGCAGGCACGAGCTGCCCCGAGAGCCTCCTCACGGGTCTCCTCGACCAACTCCATGTTGCCGGCGAGCCTACCGTGGAACTGGAGTCCATAGGATCCACCGACCCGATGCTGGTCGACTCCGACACCGCGTCGCTCGACGCGTTTCCCACCAACATGGTGGTCTACGACAAGCCGCTCCCTTGCGCGGGGAGCGGCAGAAGCACCGTCACGGAGGTCCTCGTCCTCGATCACGGCGAGCGTTCCGGTGAGGGAGCGCACGACCTGCTCGACGCGGCTCTACGAGACCTCACCGCGCCGATTCCGGGAGACGCTGATGCCGAGATGCTGGAGGCACGCCGCCTTCAGCTCATCGAGGGTGCAAAGAAGTTGGCAAGCATGAGGCGCTTGTCAGAAGCCTACCAGTGCGAGATGGATCGCGCCGTTGGCGGCTCGCCGGCTCCGACTGGGCCTAGCCGCCTAGGCGCGGTCCGGCAACACGGCGTGGCAATCGCCAATCTGTTCGGGGCTGATCGCCCTGTGTATGCCACGCCCGCGGAGAACATCCGCGCCGCCCAGGCGGCGGCAGACGACCTCAACAACTTCGAGGGCGAAGAGCGCCGCATGATGACGGAGCGAGTTCAGCAGCTCCTCGACGTGGCTGCCGCGCAGAACGAAGCCGGCTGCCGCACGGAGGCGCCGCATCGACAAAACGATGACCCACCACCCCGCCGAGACCAAGGCGCGACATCTCGGACGCCGACTGGCGGGGCCCGCGGAAAGAAGGACAAGGAGCCGGCTGTCAACCACAGTCGGACTCGCATCACCATCGAGCGCGACCAAGACGGTCGTCCCAAAGCGGTGGAACGATGGGACGACTATCTGCCTCCCCCTCCTTGCAGAGAAAGGCGAGTCTCCCCGCCGCCTGTAGAGCATCCGACTCTCGGCGACCGCCTCGGCCGCCGAGAGGGAGTCGGAGATAACGATGCCCGCCACTAGATCGACCGACTCCACCGATCCCTGGCGCTGGAAGAAGACGAGTTGGGTCCTCCCTGTTTTGGACCCCGCATCCGAGATGAGCCCTTCCCCAAAGGGTTCACGCTCCCCCGAGACACGCCCAAATATATCGGCACCGTGAAGCCGGAGGACTGGCTGATTGATTACTCTACAGCCGTCAATATAGCGAACGGCAACAAACGTGTTGCCGTAAGATATGTCCTGCTCATGCTCCAGGGCTCGGCCCGAACATGGTTGAACAGTCTAAAGCCTCACAACATCAACAGCTGGGTCGACTTCACCGAGGCCTTCGTCCGCAACTTCACAAGCACATACAAGCGACCTCCCAAGCCTCGCCAACTCTCCTTGTGCGTGCAAGGTCCCGACGAGTCCACTCGCGACTACCTCACGTGCTGGGGCGAGCTCCGGAACTCCTGCAGGCTATCGAGTACTTTACTGCCGGGTGTAGAGAAGGCACCCTCCTCAAGCACAAGCTTCTCTGCGACGAGCCGGAGACCCTCGATGAACTGTTGATCACAGCAAACAAGTACGCCACAGCTGACTCCTCCATGAAGGCGGAGATTCAAGTCAGCGCGACTGGCAAAGTCGCCCCTCAAGCTGCGAGAACTCCGGCTGTGGACACCAGTGGCGGCAACAGCATAACGACCACAAGCGCAAGGCCCCGCAGCCGGCTTCCAACAGCCGGCAAGTGGCGACAGTCGAAGACCAACGGCCGGAGGGACCGCCTCCGGCAAAGCGGCAGAAGGGCGGCAAGTCCAACTGGTTGCCGGCCTTCTCCTACGAGCAGACCCTGGATGGCCCCTGCAAGTTCCACAGCGGTGCGAAGCCGTCAAACCACACCACCCGGAAATGCCACTGGCTAACCAGAATCGCCAAGGGAGACGGCCTACTCCCTCCCCCGCCAGCTGGGCCGCCTCCACCACAGCCGCCCCAGCAGCCGGCTGTCAGGCCAGTCGGTGCGATACAAGACGAGTTCCCAGATGAGCACGGAGCCTATGTGGTGTTCACCAGTGTGGCAGACAATCGGCGTAGCAGGCGCCAACAGCAGCAAGAAGTGAATGCAGTTGCGTCAAGCACTCCAGAATTCATGCACTGGTCCGAAAGGCCCATCAGTTGGAGCAGAGCCGATCACCCAGAGGTGATGCCGAGTCCAGGCTCCTACGCCTTGGTCTTAGGCGCCACGATCGCCACAGACAGGCGGGACGCTCGCTTCTCGCGAGTGCTGATAGACGGAGGCAGCAGTATCAACATCCTGTATAAGGATACGATGGAGAAATTAGGAATCAAGCGAAGACAGCTTCAGAGCAGCCGGACTGTGTTCCACGGCATTGTTTCCAGCCTTTCCTGCTCACCAATTGGCAAGATTCTGATAGACGTCCTCTTTAGGGACAAAGATCATTTCCGTCGAGAGCCAATTTGGTTTGAAGTGGTGGACCTTGAAAGCCCGTACCATGCGTTGCTTGGCCGACCTGCTTTGGCCAAGTTCATGGCAGTCCCCCACTACGCTTACCTCAAGATGAAGATGCCGAGTTCCAAGGGAATTCTGACCGTGGCCGGCGACTATAGAAAGTCGTCCGCTTGCGCGGCCGAAAGCAGTCGGCTGGCCGAGTCCTTGGTGATTGCGGCTGAGAAGCGGCTTCTCGATCAGGTTGTGGTGATGGCCGGCAAGCAGCCCGAGATGTCGCCCGACCCCAAGGAGTCGGAAGTAGAAGGATCATTCAAGCCGGCCAGAGAAACGAAGAAGATACCTTTGGACCCGGAGCACCCAGAGAGGTACGCTGTCATGGGCACAAACCTTGACAGCAAATAGGAAGGCGAGCTCGTCGATTTCCTCAGTGAGAATCGAGACATCTTCACAGGGTCCCCTAAAGACATGCCTGGTGTACCGACGGAATTCGCCGAGCACAAATTACATGTCCGGTCCGATGTGAAGCCCGTCAGGCAGCCCTTGTGCCGCCTGTCAGAAGAGAAGAGGAGAGTTGTTGGAGAAGAGATAGCCCGGCTCCTGGCGGCCGGCTTCATTATGGAAGTGTTTTTTCCAGAGTGGCTAGCAAACCCAGTGCCGGTGCTGAAGAAGAACAAGCAGTGGCGGATGTGTATAGACTACACAAGCCTCAATAAAGCCTATCCCAAGGACCCATTTGCTTTGCCAAGAATTGATCAGGTGATAGACTCCACAGCCGGATGCGAGCTATTGAGTTTTTTGGATGCATATTCTGGATATCACTAGATCAAGCTGAACCCGGCTGACCGACTGAAGACCGCCTTCATCACGTCGTTTGGTGCCTTCTGCTACCTGACCATTACGTTCGGCCCGAGGAATGCCGGCGCCACCTTTCAGCGTTGCATGCAGAAGTGCCTCCTCAAGCAACTCGGCAAAAATGCCCACGTCTACGTGGATGATGTGGTGGTGAAGACGTAAAAGCGAGGAACTCTGTTGGAAGACCTGAAGGAAACCTTTGAGAACCTGCGCCGATTCCAGATCAAGCTTAACCCCGAGATGTGCGTCTTCGGAGTACCAGCCGGCCAACTCCTTAGTTTCCTGGTCTCTGAACGCGGCATAGAGTGCAATCCTATGAAGATCAAGGCCATCGAGAGGATGGAATCACCCAGACGACTGTTAGATGTGCAAAAGTTCACCGGCTGTTTGGCGTCCATCAGCTGATTCATCAGTCGGCTGGGCGAGAAGGCTCTCCCCTTGTATCAGCTCATGAAGAAGACAACCTTTTTTGAATGGACTCCCAAGGCGGACGAGGCCTTTCTCCAACTGAAGAAAATGTTGACTACTCCCCCTGTGCTGGTGGCTCCGACTCCCAAAGAGCCCATGCTCCTATACATTGCCGCCACCAGCCGGGTAGTCAGCATAGTCATTGTAGTCGAGCGCAAGGAGGAAGGCAAGGCGCTACCTGTCCAGAGACCGGTATATTACCTGAGCGAGGTACCGTCGGCCTCCAAGCAAAACTACCCCCACTACCAGAAGATGTGCTACGGCGTGCATTTTGCCGCCAAGAAATTAAAGCCTTACTTCCAGGAGCATCCAATCACTATGGTCTGCACATCCCCACTAGCCGAGATCATCAGAAGCCGAGATGCTTCTGGCCGAGTGGCCAAATGGGCCATCGACCTGGCTCCCTACACCATCTACTACGAGCCCCGCACCGCCATCAAGTCGCAAGCACTGACCGACTTCCTCGTCGATTGGGCCGAGACCCAGTATCTGCCACCAGCGCCCGACTCCACCCATTGGCTGATGCACTTCGATGGCTCCAAGATGCGCACTGGCCTGGGAGCCGGCGTTGTCCTCACTTCCCCTAAAGGCGATAAGCTCAGATACGCGCTGCAGATCCATTTTGCCACCTCCAACAACATGGCCGAGTACGAGGCACTCATTCACGGGCTCCGGCTTGCCAAAGAACTCGGCATTCGCCGGATCCTGTGTTATGGCGACTCTGACTTGGTGGTCCAGCAATCATCTGGCGATTGGGACGCCAAGGACGCAAACATGGCGAGCTACCGCTTCCTTGTGCAGCAACTCAGCAGATACTTCGAGGGGTGCGAGTTCCACCACGTGCCAAGGAACGACAACGACCAAGCAGACGCCTTGGCACGAATCGGCTCCACCCGCCAAGCAATACCATCCGGCATCGCCCTTCGGTGCCTCCTCAAGCCGTCCATCAAGCCTTCACCAGAGTCAGACTCAATCTTTGTGCCGGCTCCACCCGAAGAAGTAGGATCCGACTCAAAGAATGCTGCAGTCAAAGCCGGCCCGGGGACTTCAGAACCCCGCCCGGGGACTGCGGTGACAAGACCAAAGACTCCAGAACTCGGCCCAGGGACTGCTCTAGTCGGCTCGGGGACTTCGTCAAGTTAGCAAGCGGCTGCGGACTCCAACCCGCCGCCTCCCAGCCCAGCCGCCCTTGTCCAAGTCGCACTAGTGGCAGTTGAAGAAATAGCAGCACCCTCATGGGCCCAGCCCATCCTCAAGTTCCTAATAAACAGAGAGCTGCCAACTGATGAAATCTTGGCTCGGCAAGTGCAACGCCGAGCAGCAGCTTATACCATAGTCAACAGAGAGCTGGTCAGGCGCAGCGCCACTGGTGTCTACCAACGCTGCGTTGAGGCAGAACAAGGCCAAGCAATTCTCAGAGACGTCCATGAAGGCGAGTGCAGTCACCATGCGGCCTCAAGAGCACTCATCGCCAAAGCCTTCCGGCATGGTTTTTTCTGTCCGACTGCCCTAGAAGCGGCCAAGGAATTAGTCCAAAAATGCAAGGGGTGCCAGATGTTCCGTTCCAAGCCACTTCAGCCAGCTTCCGCACTCAAGACCATCCCCATCGCCTGGCCCTTTGCAGTTTGGGGCCTGGACATGGTGGGATCATTCAAGACGGCATGAGGTGGCTTGACTCATCTACTTGTCGCAGTGGACAAGTTCACCAAGTGGATAGAAGTGAAACCCATCAAGAAGTTGAATGGTCCGACTGCAGTGACTTTCAACGCCGACATCACGACTCGGTACGGCATCCCACACAGCATCATCACCGACAATGGCACAAATTTTGCCAAAGGCGCCTTGGCCCATTTCTGCGCGACGCAGGGCATCCGACTGGACTTAGCGTCCGTTGCCCATCCGCAGTCAAACGGCCAAGTGGAGCGAGCAAACGGCCTCATCTTATCTGGGATCAAGCCTCGACTGGTCGAGCCATCGGAGCAATCGGCCGGCTGCTGGCTTGAGGAGCTGCCGGCCGTCCTCTAGAGTCTGCGCACGACTCCAAACAAGTCAACCGGCTTCACACCCTTCTTCCTCGTCTATGGTGCCGACGCCGTCATCCCGACAGACATAGAGTTCGACTCCCCACGAGTCACCATGTACACCAAGGAAGAAGCAGAAGAAGCACGTCAAGACGGCGTCGATCTGCTGGAAGAGGGCCGGTTGTTGGCACTCAGCTGGTCCAGCATCTACCAGCAGAGTCTGCGCCGATACTACAATAGGAAGGTCAGGCCAAGATCTTTCCAAGAGGGCAACCTTGTGCTCCGACTGATCCAGCGAACAGCCGGCCAGCACAAGCTGTCGGCACCTTGGGAGGGCCCCTTCATTGTCAGCAAGGTGCTAGGAAACGACTCCTACTACCTGATCGATGCTCAGAAGCCCCAAGCGTGCAAAAGGGACGACTCCGGCAAAGAGACAGAACGCCCGTGGAATGCAAATCTTCTCCGAAGATTTTACAGTTGAAGCAGTATGTATCACGCTACCCTTTGTATTAAAGTACCACGACTTTGGGCCCCCCGAGATGAGCTCGGGGACTGCCTTTTTTTGTTATCTGTATGATAAGAATTATGCCTTCGAGTATATTACTCTTTGTTAATGTCGCTTGGCACCGGGCCCGACTAGTCGGCCCGGGGACTCGCCGCCTCACGTTATGAGGATCTTCCCGCAGTCAGACAAGTAGTGTGCGGTGCCTAATCCGTATCCTGACAAAGCCGCAGCTCGCAGAGCGACTGTTTGGTGGGCAGGAGTGAGGAGGAATGGGCGCCCACACAAAAAAATGGCTAAGGACCCAAAGCACGAACATAGCGTAAGACGGCCTCCAGCATCTCTGAAGCAAAAGCCGACTCATGAGTAGTCGGCTTGCCGCTTTCTACTAGCATCTATTAAGGACAGCCGACTCTTTAGTAGTCGGCTTGCCGCCTTCTATCCAACTTGTTAAAGAGACTCTAAAATGGTTGAGTACTTGCCTTCCCAAAGTAGCCAAGCATTTGATCCAGCGACAGTCTGCAGAGCGGTTGTTCGACTAGCAAGGCAGCGACTAAAGGAAGGCGGAAAAGGGAAAGCCTAAAGAGCAATGAGCAAGGAAAGATAGAACTCAGATCAATATTTACATAGCATAGGCCCTTGGCCGAATCTTCGAGCAGAAGTTCAAATTACACCCCGCGAGTGGAATTGCTCAAATTAACAAGTTCTTTAAAGACTTTCTAGAGCAGACAAAATAAAGCCAGAAGGCAGCCTAGGGAGGAGCAGATGGGTTCAGAGGGTCGGAGGAGACGGCGGTGTCAGGCGCCGGGGCGGCCGGCTGGGCAGTCTCGGCTTGATCGCCACCGGCGGCAGCCGGCCCGGTCGGACGCGGCTCGTTGCTGGAGGCACGGTCGAGCTGAGGCTGGTCGCCTGCTCCGACTTCTGGCATCTCAGTCTCGCCTTCATCCTCCGCCTCGCCTTCCTCCTCGGTGCTGGAGTCAATCACCTCCGCCGAGTCCTCGCCGAAGTCCGGGTTCATCCCGAACCACTCTGGCGGCACCTCCTCGCCGCCTGCAGCCCGCTCGGGGACAAAGACACTGGTGTCCGTGTAGTCGGCAATCGCCGCCGCACGCTCGACAAGGGCACCCTCCACTGCCACCAGTTCTGCCCGGGCCTCTGACCGGAACGCGGCCAGCCGGTCCAGGTCCAGCCCTGGATACCACGCCTTGACGAATTCCAAGGCCCGACGCGCCCCGGCCTGGGCCGAGGAACCCTTCCAAGCTTCAAGACGGCCAGCTGCGACCTCCAGCCAGTTGGCGGTCCGACTGGCGGTGCGCAGGGCCGGCATGTCTGGCCACAGAGTGGCAACCGCCTGGGCGCCGACATGCTAAAGCCAGCGCATCAGCCGATGGGCCAGACGAAGACGGGCCTCGATGCTCAGAAGCTACTCGTCGACGGTCCGGGGGCATTAGCGGCGATCTCCGCACCATTTGCCCTCTGCACCTCGCGATCAGCCTCGATGGCCTGAGTGACTGCCTGTGAGTGGCCAGGGAAGAAGTCTGCCAAAACAAAAAAGAAGTGAGTCGAAAAAAATCAGAAATCGGCACGACCTATAGTCGGAAGCTCGAAGAAAGAAAGGAAGGAAAGAAACTCACCGTCAACGATGTCCTCGATCTCATGGAAGCCGGAGGTCAGCATCGCCTCCTTCTCAGTCCAGGAGGAGTGCTCGCTCTCGAACTCGGCCAGGAGAGCGGCCTCCTTCTTCTCGGCCTCGTCCTGCGCCTTCTTGAGCAGCTCCTTCTGCTCGGCCAGCTGCGTAGCCAGCAGGTCACGCTCTGTGGCAAGTTTGCTGCACTCCTCCTCCTTGGCACGCAAGGCGGTGTTGGCCTCGCACAGCTGTTGCTGAAGAGTGGTGTTGGCCTCTGAAGAAGAAAAAAGAGGAAACACGATAAGTCATCAACAAAGAAAGTCGCTGAGAAGATCCCGCCCGACTGCTCAGCAGTCGGCCCGAATCTCGGGGACTACAGCCCGCGGGTGCGCCAGCACGCCCCCGCAAAAAAGAAGAAGGACTCACTCCGGCTCTCTGACAAGTCGGCAGTCCACCTGCCTAGCTCCTCAACATTGCGGTTGAAGGCGGTAGCACGGAGGTTGTGATACTCCTGCAATAAGCATTTCAGACAAAGTTAAATATTTGGAACTCGCCAGAGGGAGTTCCGAGCCGCCTGCTCAGCAGCCGGCCCGAAACTCGGGGACTACACCCAGTGGGGCGCTGGCGCGCCCCCACAAAGAGGAGCAAGAAAAACAAGAATAAAAAAAAGAAGGCATACTCGGACGGCCGTTCGCGCTGCCAGATGCGTCCTGGTGCAGTTTTGAAGGGCGTCGCCTTCAGCTCGCAGCTTCGCCTGGACGTCCAGAAGCGCTTGGTTCAGCGGCCCTGTGCCGCCTCCGCGCAACCACCCAACGGGCGCGGCGCTCGTTGCCTTGGCGTCAGGGATTGCCAAGCTGGTGGCGCCGGTCTCCTGGGGCCGCGGCGCCGAGGTCGCCCTCTCAAGACGGCAGCGCACTGGCGAGGCGACTTGGAGAAGCAGCCTCGCCTTGGACTCGTCCGCAGTCGGCGGCACCGGTGGGCCCGCCGGCTGTTCTCCACGCGCGCCCCCATACAGTGGCGGAGGCGGCGGTGGCGGCACGAGCGTGTCCGACATGGAGGCCTCGCCGCTTTCCTTCTCCACAACGGGGTTCTCGGCGCCGGCTTCTCCAGTCTGCCCCGTGAACTCCGGGGGTGGTGGCGCGGAGGACAGCGGGGTGACGAACAACGCCGACTGGCGGCGCGCGGCCTCCTCGGCTTGCCGCCTTGCTGCGGCGGCGGCTTCGGCCTCTTCCAGTTTTTTCTGAGCGGAGGCCGCCGCCTTCTCGGCCTTCGCTTTCTCCAGGCGGTCGGCCTCCTCCTCGTAGCACTTCTCCCGCGCGTTTCGCTCCGTCACCTCCCGAAGGTCGGCGGCAGGGTCAACCCGCCGAGTGTTGGCTGACGTCTCCGCCGACCCCATGACGGAGGGGACGGTGACCCTCTCAAGGGTAAGGGGAGCCCTGAAGCAAAGAGGGAATGAAAAAAGGAAACTCGGACAAGATTCACCAAAGAAAAATAAAGACAAAGGAGGAGACACTTACGCAGAGACCAGTGGCGGCCTCTTCACTTTCTTGCGGAAGCGGTTGGCCCTCGCGGCCGCCTCCTCCCGTTTGGTCGCGGCGGCCGCCCCCTTGAGCTTCTTCGGCTTGCCGCCGAACGAACTCGGCCCAGTCTGGCGCCTCTTCAAGCCGCCTTGGCCGGCTAGGCCGGCGGAGGAACCCGCGCCCGATGGGCCGACCCTTGGCTGGCGGCGTTGGACGACTTCCCCTTCGGCATCGTCTTCAGGCCAGTCAACGAAGGTGGCCGAGGGCCTGAGGCCGCTTCCCGCTCCTCCTCCCCCGCCTTCGGCGTCGGCTTCCATCACCGCTGCCCCCAAGTCGGGGTCGTTAGTGTCGCTCTCCGCTCGGTCGAGGACGAACTCGCGGGGCGGTCTCATGACGCCGGCTGCGGGCTGAATGAGGGGGTTCTAATTCAGAGAAACCAATGAAAATCAGAAGTCGGATTCGGTTATAAAGAAGACAAAGCAATAAAGAGATGCGACTTACCACTGGAGGGGGGTGGGCGCGCGAGTACGGCTCCTTGCCGAACTGCCAATCCTCCCCGAGCTCGCAGTTCGCGATGTGGTTCACCATGTTTGCCACCTCTGCACGGGGCATTTCCCTGGTGCACATCCGACTCGGGTCCCGGTGGTCGCTCATCTGACTGATCAGATGAGGCCGGCCTTGAAGAGGGAGGACTCGGCGCGCCAAAAAGGCGGCCAGCAAGTCGGCCCCAACGAGGCCCTCCGACTGTGTCAGAACTCGGAGCCGCACCACGGCGGCGGCCCCGACGGGAGTCAGTGTCTTGGCTCGATGAGACCAGCTGGGGAGCCTCCCAGCCGGAGGCGACGTTCTTCACGTAGAAGTACGACCGCTGCCAGATCTTCACCGACTTGATTAGTGAGAAGGAGGGAAATGGGTTGTCGGCCGTCGACCGCCGCATCGCGATGAGGGCGCCGCATTGAGCCGGCACACCGGCGATGTGCGTACCGAGCTTGGATGAGAAGAACTCTCCCCACAACTCGATGGTGGGGAGGACGCCAAGAAAGCCTTCGCACAGGGTGGCGAAGGCAGCCAGCAACACCATCGTGTTTGGGGTGAGGTGGTGCGGCTGGAGCCCGTGGAACTCCAAGAAGGAGCGGAAGAAGCCGCTCACCGGCAGCCCCAGACCGCGCATAAGGTGCGAGCAGAAGATGACCCGCTCGCCCTCCTCCGGCGCCGGCGATATCTCCCTCTCCGGCGCGGGCACGCACGAGGTCTGCGCCGGGGAGGCGGCGCGTCTTGCGGAGGAACTCGATGAGGTCGTCATCCACCTCTGAGCCGTCCCAGTCGCCGGAGCGCACGGCCGAAGCCGCAGCGGCAGAGGAAGAGCTCATCGCTATTCGTGCGGTGTGTTTCTGCTCGACGGCGGCAAGAAGAAGGAAAGGAGGCAGAGGAGGCGGCGGAGCAGGGAAGATGGGCGCGCGTGCTTTGCCGCTCCACTCCCCCCGCCTACTTATAGCCTTGAAGGCTGAGAAGCCGTGGGGCAGGTGTGGGATTAACTGCGCACAGGACCCCACGCCCCCCACGATTTACCCCACGAAGTTACTGCACGCAGTAACGGCGTGGGAAACCCAACCGTCCGCACGGACACAACGGATCCGTTCGCATGCCGAGGCGCGGTAGTGGCGGGCCCCGCCTGATGGCCCGTCCCATCGCGCACGTGGGTAGGCAGACTATCCCTGCCGCGTGGCACCGCGCGATAGGACCGCGGCGGGTGGTCGCAGGGAAGTGTAGCAGGCACGCCGCCTGGTCTCCCGCCACGACTTTCGAGCTCTCTATGGAGCAAGACGGCCCTCCGCGAATCCGACTTCGGACAGTTGGCCCGAAGGAAGAGGGCAAGCGAAATCCTAGAAGAATAAAACTGTTGAGGCCCCACTACGCAGTATCCGCGGAGCCTCACCAGCTTCGGGGACTACTGTCAGAGTAATGGGCCACGGGTAGGCTAACCCGAGCCCCAGTGCCTTTCAAGACATTGGGATAAGTAGCGCCGCTCGTGCCGAGTCCCAGGGACGACTCCAAGATATGCCGAGTCCCAGGGACGACTCCAAGATGTGCCGAGTCCTAGACGGCGACTCCAAGATAAGCCGAGTCCCAGACGGCGACTCCAAGATAAGACGACTCATGGCCGGCGACTTCCAGAGAGGCCGGCTATAGAGAGTCGGCCCGCGACTCTACCCTCGTCTCGAAGGGCGAGGCGGGGTACGGTCAAGGCGTGGCCGCCCCCCTGCTTACAAGGGGCCGGCATGGCTACAGTAAGCCGTATCGCTGAAGATCTCCGGCGTGGCGCGGCACTATTGCCATGCCTGCCCTGACCTCAGCCATAGTGGGCGGCGCACTATGCCCACGACGCCTGCCTGTACGACCCAAGGATGGCGGGGCCGCCTGTCAGTGGGTAGACAGAAGACGGCACAAGCGCCCTGAAGACGGGCCCGTGGGAGTCGGCCCCCTGGAGTTGGACGACCCCTCCCACGGGCCCCGCGCGCCATTAATCAGACAAGATGGGGAATGGCGACAACGAACGCACGCCAGACGGCGGCGCTGTTGCCATGACCACATGACCAAGCCAGCGTCATCAGGAGTACCACTACAGTATCAGGCCTGTTCGCGGGGCCCGCTAGTCGGCGGGCCCCAGTAGTCGGCAGAGAGGATGACGGCCTGAGAGACAGACGGCTGGGACCCGCGCCCCGCCAGATTACCATTGTACCCCTGGGGGGTAGGCCTATATAATTCCCCCGGGAAGCCCATGCAAAGGGTTCGGACCCAGATAGCATTAGACCTTAGAACGTAGGAAGGAGAGAGCCAGCCTTGCCCTCTCCTACCTCCAGAAACAGCTCCAGGAGCACCATTGTACCCACTTTGCCATACTGACCATGCGGAGACCCCACAGAGCAGCAGTAGGGGTGTTATCTCCTCGGAGAGCCCTGAAGCTGGGTAAGTTCCGCCGGCGTGCATGTCTTCGCCTCATCTCGCTTCCGGGCACCGGCGACGTTCTACTCGCTCCCACCATGATAAGCCATCCTTTGGCATATGTCGTACCCAACCCCCGACAATCTCCCAGGGCTTGTCAAGGAGTTCATCAAGAACGGACCTGTATCCCGTAAAAGGTTTGTTTTTCCTACCGACAGACTTATGGTCGGATGCCTCGTAAGGGTGTATCCATTTAGCCCAGGCAGTACACTACTTAAAGGCAGTAGGTTCTAGTTGGGTTTTCTAGGCCTTCCATGTGCTTTCCATCGCGCAGTACTTCCATACTACATGTGATAGTTCCGTGAAACTCTGTATGCGATGACGGTCGAGGGCATTCCGAATCCCCTCGTCGGTACAATTGCGATGAAAGACCGAGACTACCTCGTTGTTGCAACAATCTTTAATCTTGTCTTTGACAAGTAGGAACCTGGCCCAAAAGTGATGGACCATTTCCTGAGGTTGCTGCCATACATACATCATGTCATATATGTCTGGAGGTCCTGAATTACTTGGAGAGTATTGATTGTGGTGGGTGGGTGGGCTAAAACTTGAATCCCGACCTAAATTTGTGTCCAGAGCTTTCAAAAATCTCTGAGGTCACCAGTTCGGGTCTGGGAAGATTCACGTGCTCCCCGGACCCTGCGTTCGACCCTAAGTTCGGGGGACATGAAGTCCCACCTAAAGGAGGGGTATCCGACTCAAGGGGTTCAGAGATCCGAACATAGCTGGTTTTGGTTTGGGAGAAGAAGTGTTTTCGGCTTGTTCCTCGACGACCGCTACCAGATGGGTGATCGGCGGGAGATTGATTTCCCTCTGGTCAGGTTTAAGACCGATCCAATCATAGGCCGTTGAAAGTCCCAGGGTGGCGATGCAATCTAGCAGCTTGTTTAAGGACAAGACATCCGCAGGATCCATCCTGTCGGAGTACTCGAGACTGACGTAGGGGTGGTGTTCGACGATCACGGGGGATGCTGTCGGCTTGATGGCCGTGCGGGCACCCACAGTAAAACCGCCGAGCTGGAGGACCTGTCCCGAAGATAGGCTCCTTCCAAAAGTGATATCACTGTTGATGACAAGGCGAGCCATAGATCGCTTTTTGTGACCGCACAACGGAGCTCTCAATGAAAGCACCATTGTCGGTGTCAAAACCGACAGATCTCGGGTAGGGGGGCCCAAGCTGTGAGTTTGTGGATCAATGGTAGCAAGGGAAAATGGGGACACGGTGTTTACCCACGGGGCCTGTTAAAGGAGGTAAAATCCTACGTCCTGCTTGATTGTATTAGATGAGTATAGGGGTTACAAGAGTTGATCCACCTCGAGATCGTAATGGCTAAACCCTAGCTATCTAGCCTATGATTATTCTGATGCCCTCTATGGACTAAACCCTCCGGTTTATATACACATCGGAGGGGCCTAGGGTTGTACATAGTCGGTTTGCTAGGGTAGACATACTTTGTTCCTTCAAATGAGATCCCTCTAGCCTCCCCTTATATACACGATGGCGACTAGGGTTTTATAGAGGAAGATCTGCAATCTAGATCATCCCCGATCTTTTACTTGGGAGGCAAGATGGTCGTCAAGCACTCTTCTCCTTTGAGCTTCCTCCTATCGCTGTATTACCCAAAAAACTATTTGAATTTCCTATTTCATCTTATTGTGCATCTTCCCGGTATTATCAATATGGTTTTCATGGGTTTTATCTTTCTCGTGATTGATTCCCCTCTTATGATGTGTGAGTAATTCCCCTTGGGCGAGGGAGATGTAAGTGAGTGGTAAGATTCATATGTGCCTATCCTATATGTCATCATTTGCATTCATACTGTTATGATCTATCTAGTATGTTGTTATGTTGTGGTGAAGTCTATGCGTGTTATCCAATTTGAGGGCCCATGCAACATGATATCAAGAATTACACAGGTAACACATATTGTTTAGAAAACTTGCGGCCTCTGACGTGATAGGTGGAGATATCTATGAGGACCGAAGACAATATGAGACAACGGTGATCCATTAAACCTAATGCTTGGTTCCATTTCAAGGACCTTAATTGTGGAAATGACCACTCTCTGGCAATGGAGAAGCAGGACCATAGAATGAAATATAATCCCACAAAGGTAAGTGGTATTACCGTCCCACTAGCACACTTGATACATTCTTACCATGAACTGAAATCTCTCTGCGCCCAATCTCTTTATTTCAGGAAACACGACCTATAGACCTGCTCATGTTATTTGCTTTTACTAGTTCTTATAGTTGTTACTTTTAACTCTCTTGTCAAACTGGTTTATTCGTGATTCAGGACAATAACAATATTTGCAGAAGCACAAGCAGTTACTTCATACAAAAACCATGACACCTTGTGTGTGATGTCTACTACACAACTTTATTCTTGTAGACTCGTGTTGTGCCTCCAAGCACATAATTTTGTTGGACAGTAGCAATTTTCCCTCAACTGGATGACCTAAGGTTTATCAATCCGTGGGAGACATAGGATGAAGATGGTCTCTCTCAAACAACCCTGCAACCAAATAATAAAAAGTCTTTTGTGTCCCCAACACACCAAATATAATGGTAAATTGTATAGGTGCACTAGTTCTATGAAGATATGGTGATAAAAGTGTAATATGGATAGTAGATATTGATTTCTGTAATAGTAACAATAAAGAAGCAAGGTAGCAAGTAACAAAAGTGAGCACAAGCGGTATTGCAATTATTGAAAATGAGGCCTAGGGTCTGTACTTTCGCTAGTGCAATCTCTCAACAATGCTAATCTAATTGGACCATATAACCATCCCTCAATGTTCTATCAAGACTCACTCCAAAGTTCCTATCTAGCGGAGAACATAAGAAGAAATTGTTTGTAGCTATTCTTTCTGATCAATCTATCCAAGAGTTCATACTAAAATAACGCCAAGTTATTCTTTCTAATCGATCTATCAAGAGTTCATAATAAAATAACACCAAGTTATTCTTTCCGATCAATCTATCAAGAGTTCGTACTAAAATAACACCAAACAAATTCAGATTTATAATACTCAATCCAACACAAAGAACCTCAAAGAGTGCCCAAAGATTTTTATGGAGAAACAAAAGACGAGAACGTGCATCAACCCGTATGCATAGATTACCCCAATCTCACCTCGGGAATCCGCGAATTGAGTGCCAAAACACATATCAAGTGGATCAATATAATACCCCATTGTCACCACGGGTATTCATATGCAAGACATATATCAAGTGTTCTCAAATCCATAAAAATATTCAATCCGGTAAGAACGAAATCTCAAAGGGAAAACTCAATTCATCATAACAAGATAGAGAGGGGAAAACACCATATGATCCAACTATATTAACAAAGCCTGCAATACATCAAGATTGTGCCATCTCAAGAACATGAGAGAGTGTGAGAGAGAGAGATTGAACATAGCTACAGGTACAAACCCTCAGCCCCGAGGGTGGACTTCTCCCTCCTCATCATGGTGGCCGTTGGGATGATGAATATGGCCACCGGTGATGATTTCCCCCTCCGACAAAGTGTCGGAACAGGGTCTAGATTGGTTTTTCGTGGCTATAGAGGCTTGTGTGGCGGAACTTCTGATCTAGGGTTATTTCCCGGTTTTTGTAATATTTGGGATTTTATAGGGCGAAGAGGCGGTGCGGGAGGCCACCAAGGTGGGCACAACCCACTAGGGCGCGCCCAGGTGGGTTGTGCCCCCCTCGGGGCACCCTCCTGGTACTTCTTTGGCCCATATTGCTTCTTCCGGTACATCAAAATTCTCCAACAAAAATCGCTGCATTTGGCTCCGTTTGATACTGATTTTCTGCGAAGTAAAAAACAAGCAAAAAATAGCAACTGGCACTGGGCACTATGTCAATAGGTTAGTCCCAAAAAATGATATAAAGTTGCTATAAAACCATTGTAAAACATCCAAGAATGATAATATAACAACATGGAACAATAAAAAATTGTAGATACATTGGAGACGTATCAGTGTGCGACAGAAAGGCCACTATAAATACTCTACTCCGCTCTTCGTTGGGACGATTACTTATTGAGATACATCTGCGAAAGTGCTACACCACCTTGTTTGGCTTGCATGCAACATTTATGCAATGAATCCGCCATCTTTCAAAGATGCATGAGTGCCGTATAATCTAATTTCTGCAAGAAAATTGTTGAAATATTCATGGACAATTTCCTCGTCTATGGAACTCTTTTGATGACTGAGTGAGGAATCTTGACAAAGTTTTGCATAGGTGTGAGGAAACTACTCTTGCCTTTAAGTGGGAAAAGTGCCACTTCATGGTAAATGAAGGTATAGTACTCAGTTGATTTCTAAAAGAGGCACTGAAATAGATAAAGCTAGAGTTGATTTCATTGAGAAAATACCATGTCCTAAAGATATCAAAAGTATAAGAAGTTCTCTTGGTCATGTTGGTTTTTATAGAAGGTCCATTAAGGATTTTTCTAAAATTTCTAGGCCTCTTACCAATTGTTTACAAAAAGATGTTCCATTTATTTTTTATGATGATTTTGTACAAGCCTTTGAAATACTTAAGAAACTTTTATCGTTGCCCCCATTATTCAAGAAATGAAGAAATGTTGCAGGTCTGTTGGGTTTTTTGTTTCCAGAAGGTAGACGCGACACTTTAGATGATTCAATATGGTAGTCTTGTAGGTATGCAAAAATCATTATCTTAGAATGGCCTCATAAACAATCATAAACTACATGAAAATGTTTGTTGATACTATGGCTAGGCTTTATGGAGACCATTATCAGTGAGCACCCAATGTCGAAGACATGACAAGGCTTCTAACAATGAATATAGCAAGAAGTTGGCCTAGGGTAATTAGGGGTGTCTATTGTATACCTTGGGGATGGAAGAGTTGCCATGCAACTTGGCACGACCAATTCATCGGGTATTTTCATGATCCCAAAATTATTTTGGAAGTATTTATCTCCGAGGACTTGAGGATTTGGCACTGCTACCTTGAATTGCTTGGATCTCACAATGGCATCAATATCTTTGCAGATATATCCTTTGTTTGCTAGGCTAGCATGTGATACTGCTCCACCATGCAGCTACATGGTGGTTGGGATCAAGGCTACTATATAGCCGATGGTATCTATTCATCTCTCGTTCAACATTTGTGAAGATAATTTTCACTCCCGAGGCCAGAAGACTAAAGCACTTTGCAAAGATGCAAGAAGGAGCGAGAAATGACATTAAAAGACCATTTGGAGTGCTGCAAGCTAGGTTTGCAGTTGCGGGACCCGCTCGTTTCTAGAACAAGGATATCTTGGCAATGATCATGACATGTTGTGTGATCCTACACAATATAATCATGGAGGATGAGAGAGATATGCCAAGCTCCGTGGACTAGGAAAACGTTGGACTAACTATGAGGCCTAACAGGCACATAATACGCATGCAAGCATTTTAGGAGGCTTACGTGTAGATTGATTATTGGGTACCCAGTTACAAGCTGAGAGGTAGTGTTTTTAATTTTCTTTAAAACTCATTTCTAAGTGATTTGATTCATTGGATGATTAATTTGGAAAAATGTTAATGTGCAAACCCTTATACTTGCACGTGGTGGAGGCACATGATTCATACTTCAGGCTCAACAGAGATTGTTGCGGATAAATCTTGTTCTCTGCTAAGAAAAAAGCACCGCTGCACTAAAAATGCTTGCATTAGGTACCGTCGTTGATGCCATTAGTGAGATGGTGCAGATGGGGGAGAACACATACCTTAAGACCACTCTGAGATTTTCCCTCATTGTGGTGCAGGTGTTTAGAGCAGAATATCTGAGAGAACAAAACATGCAAGACAAAACATATTTGATGGCTATTGGAGCGACTAAGTGGTTTTCGAGGTATGCTTGATTCAGTTGAGAGCATGCATTGACAATTAAACAACTACCCCAAGGTTTATGCGGGTTTTACCAAGGTCACATCAAAGAGGCCACCATCATACTAGAAGCAGTGGCATCAAGGGACTCGTGGATTTGGCATGTCTTGTTCTCATAATAACGTCAATGTGCTCCGGCAATTTTGGTTATCCAAGAGATTTTGTAATTAGGATGTACCACCATGCAAATACACCGTCAACGGCCATAACTATAACATGTGATACTACATTATCGATGGTATCTATCCTTAGTGGATGGTGTTTGTGAAGACCATATATAATCCCCATGGCAACAAACAAAGCCAATTTGCAATGATACAAGAAGCAACTAGGAAGGATCTAGGCTGGGCATTCGGAGTGCGCCAAGCTCGTCGAAGTATGGTTCATGGAGCTTGTTGTTATCGGAGATTTTGTGGTATTTAATGACATGCTGTGTCATTTACATAATATGATTCTCCAGGACAAGTATGAAGGGGCAGCCCAAAACAATGATATTGAGAAGGCTAGAGAACAAGTTCACATCTCGAAACAAGATGAAGATCATATTCTGAATTTCTGGAGATTCAATGACCTTATGGAGTATATATTGACCCACATTAAAACCAAGGAGTTTAATGTTTGAATTGTGTATTTGGAACCAATTTTATATTTGAACTATATATATTTGCTACAAACAAATGTTATTTATGCGTGGTATTCATGTACAAGATTGACTTACATGGATTTGAGGGTCTTGATATGATGAGTATAGCTGTCTGATATGACATTTGAGACGCCGCTCGATGCTGTCTAGGGCACGTCCGAATGTGTCGGCGAACTTTTAAGGGGGGGGGGGCGGATTTTCTAAGTCTGGCCGAATATGCCACTAGAGTTGCCCTAAAGTTGTAGCAAAACCATGCGTGATGGGTGGCACACTTGGTTTTCTCATAGGGCTAGAATTCGAGTCAAGTCGAGCCTGCTCGGCTCGGCTCGACTCGCTAAAGCTTGTTTAGTTAACGAGCTAGCTCGACTCGACTCATTACTATAATGAGTTCAAAACCAAGATTGGCTCGACTTGTATAACTCGCGAGCTGGCTTGTTTAGCTTGCTAAGCTCGTTAAATATATGAACATAAACCTTACAGATATGATTAAAATGGTTACATGGAAATGTAACATGTACATATTAAGAATGTACAATGCTCACAAACAGTTGTAAGCATGTACGAGTGACAGTGTCCTGGACTAGGGGGACTGACCTAGTCGGCCCGTGGTCCTCGGGCTTGGCCGGTGTGCCCTCATTTCAATTAAGGTGGACTCCGAAAAGTACACGCTGGAGACATGTTCAAGACTACATCTATCGAAGACTTGTCGTACACTTCAAGACATCTTCCGCCGCCTCCATGCGACCACCCTAGATACCGACCATGTAACCCTAGATTCCCTACATGGTGTGTATATAAGCCAAAGGGTTTAGCCCATAGAATAGAAGCAATCACAATTACATTCACCTAGCCCTAGGGTTAGAACACAACTTACGATCTCGAGGTAGATCAAGCTTGTACTCGATACATCTCTATCAATATAAAAAAGCAGGACATATGGTTTTACCTCCATCAAGAGGGCCCAAACCTAGGTAAATATCGTCTCCCTTGTTCCTGTTACCATCTGTTCCAGATGCACAGCTCGGGACCCCCTACCCCGAGGTCTGCTGATTTTTACACCGATGCTGGTGCTTTCATTGAGAGTTCCATTGTGAGATCGATGGAAGGATCCATGGCTTATCTGCAGATCAAATGCGGCGCCAGCTACAGGAGCGTATACGTCCCCGACCAACTTTTTTTGTTGTTGGGGAAGCTGATCCACGAACACCTATGGGGACCGGTGGACCGGGCCCCTTTCGGTTCGGCGGGGGGCGGAGATCACATGAAGAGCAGATCGAAGCGAAGCACACGAGCAGTTTACGCAGCTTCGGAGCTCTCCGGAGAGATAATACTCCTACTGCTGCTTGTCTGATTGTATTGAGTTCTTGCTCGGGAGCGCTGAGTGCTACAGTACACTCGAGCTGCTAACGAGACCGAGCGTGAGTGTTTTCTGGTTTCGAACCGAACGAACCCCTTCTATGTTGCACATGGGCCTCCTTTTATATGCTCAAGGGGTCACCGACAGGTGGCAACATAGACAAGGGTAAAAATGGAAAAAGAGGGGTGGTTGGTACAGCTACCTGCACAGTACATCCTACCTAATCCTGACGGCAGGGGACAAGGGCATTGAATGCCCGTCTGCGTCGCCCAAATAGTGCAAAAAGGACCGTTAGGGGCGCCACCGCCTGCCACGATGGCGATCTTGTCAGCGTCGCTCGCCACCTCGCACCGCTGGCTGCATAGCCTCCTGCCACGCGCGCCTGGAAAGACCCCAAGGCGACACATTGGTGGATGTGCTAGAGCGTGGGTACAGAGTGGTAGCCTGCCGCGGCAAGCGCCTTGCTGCGGCCGTTGTCTTGTCGCGTCCGGAAGCTTGTCGCTCACCGGGCCTTGCCGGGACGCGCGGCGCATCGCGGCAAGTTCCTTGAGATGCCTTGGTTGGCCTTCCCGGCAAGCTCCTCTTGCTGGGGCCTTGTCTCCTTGGCTTAAATACTTTGTTCTTGAATGGCTCCAAAGGAACCACGGAGGACCTTGGCGGTCACCCGGCAAGCCTTGCCGCGGGGTGCTGCAACTGCCCGTGCACAAGTTCGGGATACTAGGGTACCCCTACTCTAGTACACCGACAACAACATGATTTTCTGCGCCGGCTCGACGGGCCATCTGGCCACTGTCAAGAACTATGCCTCTGACCATATCATAACTTTTTTGGAGGTTTGGAGTACACTACAGATTCTTGCGACGAGCTTGTCTAGTCAGGATGGACGCCCGACCAGATTGACGGATTGTCAGACATCGGAGGCTCGACCTCGGAACCATTCTCCCTCGAGGATATCGAATCAAGCTCTTCAACACAGCCAAGATACACAGAGGAGTTACCCTTGCCCGCCTCAGACAACCCCGTCGCAGTATCAAGACCCGACATTGATCAGAGTCTAGTTTCGGATGCTACGTAGGGTCTAGAACCGACCTCAGCAACAGATCTAGAATCATCATCGGCTCCCAACAAGGCCGAAAACACTTTAAGCAACCCCCGGTTACACTTTGAGTTAGTCTGGCTCATTGCTAGGCCATGGGCCCCGAGGAGTTGGAGGATTCGAAGTGAATCTGAAGCGCATAATTGAGTCGGCCGCCTTTAGGGGATACCAAGACCACTCCGGCCCCGGAGCCGTGGAGCATCTTGGAGGCATTGAAAAACATTGTCCAATGTTTGGGAACACTCGGAACGGGTTGCTCTTGCTCAATCCACTTAGCAAGGAAATCTACGAGGGCTTGCGACTTGATGGCTTTATTGGCTTCAAACTTGATGTCCAGCGGGAGGAGCTCGATGGCCCACTTAGCCACTCGTCTAGTGGCATCTATATTGTTCATGATCCCAGATAGAGGTGCGTCACTTATCACCATGACCGAGTGTTCTTGATAGTAATGCGCTTCTTTGCAGTTAGATAGATTTTGTATACCAGCTTCTTATAATGCGGGCACCTTTGCTTGGAAGGCGTCGGGACTTCAGAGATATAGTAGACAGGTTGTTGGAGCTTGAAATCTTTTCCTTGTTCTTCCCGTTCATACTGAGGACTGTGCTAACAACTTGGCTCGTGGCCACAATGTATAAGAGCAAAGGATCCTTGCTGCTCGGAGCAGCTAGCAACGGCTGGGTGGAAAGCAGGGCTATAAGTTCCTGGAATGCAACCTGCGCTTTGGGAGACCACTCAAACCTGTCAGACTTCTTCATCAATCGGCAAAGCGACGTGGCTTTTTCACTGAGTCGTGAGATGAACCTACTCAAGGCCGCCAGGCAGCCTGTGAGGCGTTGTATGTTGTGTAAACGAACCAGTTGTTTCATTCGGATGATTGCCCCATATCTTTTCGGGATTGGCATCGATCCCTCATTCGGAAATGAGGAAACCGAGTAAGCCTGCTGGTATACCGAATGTACACTTAGCTGGGTTGAGCTTGATCCCATAGGTGCGCAAATTTGTGAAGGTTTTGGTGAGGTCAGCCAGGAGGTTGGATCCTTTCCTGGACTTGACCATGATGTCATCCATGTAAGCTTCCACATTCTGACTGACTTGTTTCCACAGGCACTTCTGAATTATACGCTAAAACGTAGCCCCAACATTTTTTAACCTGAATGGGGTGATGAACGCTGTTTTTATTTCATCAGGGTCGTACAGTCGGATCTGGTGGTACCTGGAGTACGCATCCAGAAACGACAACCGCTCACATCCGACAGTAGAATATACTATTTGATCTATGCGGGAAGAGGGAAATGATCTTTCGGGTGGGCCCGATTGATGTGCCTAGAATCTACACACATCTGGAGAGTGTTATTCTTCTTTGGTACTAAGACGACGTTAGCGAGCCATTCGGAATGGTACACCTCTCGGATGAACCCGACGCCTAATAGCTGCGCTATCTCCTCGCCAATCGCCTTGCGCTTCTCGGCGGCAGATCATCGAAGGTACTCCTTGACGGGCTTCACCGTCGAATCAACACAGAGTCTGTGCTCGGCTAGCTCCCTCGAAACACCCGGGCTTCCATGCGAAGATGTACCAGTTCTCATGAAGGAATTGGACGAGCTCGACTTCCTAATTGCTGTCAAGGGTGCTGGAGATGTTGGTCGGGGCAGCGTTCAGGTCTTCGGGATGGATGTGCACGGGCTTCATCTCCCCCGATGTCTGGAAAGCAGATTCCATAGTTTTCTTCTTAGATTTCAACAACTCGCTTGAGTCTACCACCTTCTTGTACTCGTCTAACTCGTCCATCGCCATCTTTCATCGGCAATTTTGCATCCCTTTTGAATAAAATCCTTGGCTAACATTCGATTACCTGTGATGGTGATCCCGCCTTTCGGTCCTAGCATCTTTATCTTAAGATATATGTAACATGGACATGCCATGAAACGTGCGTAGGCGGCCCTACCCAAGATGGCATGGTAAGCACTTCAGAAGTCCACCACCTCAAAAGTCAGCCGCTCCTTGTGGAGGTTCTTCTCTTCACCGAATACAACGTCAAGGGCGATTTATCTGAGTGACTTAAACTTCTTCCTGGGTATTACCCCATGGAACTGCATGTTGATCTTGCTGAGACGGGTTATTGGAATGCCCATCACTTCCATCAAGACTTTGCGCAGTCAGACTCCACCAACGACTGGATCAACTACCGAGGTCTGCTGCCCAAGGGTCGATATATGTGCCGAATGATCTAACTGATCGAAGGTCATGGGTTTCATGGTCCAGTCAAGGTATTTGGTGACAGTCGAAACTGCCATGTTGAGCTCTCGGTTAATGACTATGAGGCGACTCTTGCTCTCGACGTCGACAAAGATCATTAAGATGTTCTCAAGATTGGGGTACCCGGAAGTACCTTTGCCACCGTTGTCGTCATCTTAATCCTTGTCCCAGGAGGAATCTTGCCGCATCTCTTGCTTCAGGAGTCGTCATCCCGAGTGGTATGCTTGGGCAGAATCAAATTACCCTCTTCGTCTTTTTTTGTATGGATCTGGCAGGGTTGGTCGAGTATGTCACTTTTCAAGGTGACTTGCTTCTTTCCCTTCCAATCTTTCTTCTGCATTTGGGAGCTCTCTTTGCCTTGGCCAGCCATAGTCGTGGCCTCGGCACTCCCTCCAGGATCTGCTTTCGGCTTGTGCTTCTTGCCCTTGTTTTCCGACTGATGGGTGTCGCTTGTCCAGCTTTTACCGCTTCTCAATCGATACTCTTCTTCACCGTTGGCATTCCGATTGTCTATCTCCATAGCCCGACTGAGGTTCGGGGTCTCAGTTCTGCCAAACTTCATGTTCAACTCCCGGTACCTAACTCCGGCCTTGAAGGCGCAGATTGCCTGGTGCTCGGTGACGTTCTCCACTGTATTGTGTAGGGTCGTCCACCGCTGAATAAACTCTCAGAGAGTCTCATTCTACTTTTGCACGCAATGCTACAGCTCGGCTAGGCCACCCGGTCTCTTGTAAGTTCCTTCAAAAGTCTTGACGAATACACTTGCCAAGTCGTCCCAACAGAATATGCTGCCTAGTGGGAGCTGAGCAAGCCAAGCTCGAGCGGAGCCCTCTAGCATCAGTGGCAGATGCTTCATTGTCACATTGTCGTTGCCGCCGTCCATCTAGACTGCCACTCCGTAGTCTTGTAGCCATATCTCGAGCTTGGACTCGTAAGTGAATTTCCTGATCCCCATGGCAAACCTGAAGTTTTTGGGAATCTCAGTTGCTCGTATGTAACGGTTGAGGCACTCAGGACCTACCGGTATGGAACCACTCGGCGCGTCGTGATCTTTGCCCTCACACAGGGCCCGACCTCTATTGACCAAGTTCTGAGCAAGAACGGATCTCGTGTTGAACAGCTGGTCTCGAGTGTCTCTCATCGGACGAGAAGGACTCGACTTGCGGTCGCCTCTATGCATCCTTCTGTCATCGTAGGGCTGGCGCCCGTATGTGACATCCCGTGGTGGAGGCATTAGGGTAGGGATGAAAATGACACGGAAACGGACGGAACTGGTTGCTATCATATTGTTTTCATATTTTTTACAGAAGCGGAAACGAATACAGAAACCCCGGAAACGAATACGGAAACAGATACTACCGGAAACAAACATGGAGCGAATACAGAGCGGACACGGAAACAAAAATGTGTGTTGATAGGAACTTAAACCCCCTTGAATCATAGAGAAATACGGACAAAAAACAAACAAATTGATGGAATTCTTAACATGGCTACAAATTAATATCGTTGTGTCGGTAACATAGGGTAGTATTGTAGTAGTACATGACAATTCCGTATATAGTCTAGCTGAGTATGTGTGTGGTAGTAAAAGTTGGTACTCAAATGACACATTCTACTCATTCTACTCATTGTGTCATTGTGTGTTGCTTGGTAGTTGGCTACAAAGTAGCCATGAGGCTATAGTAGAAACAGAAATTCCATATTAACGGAAATGGAAAGTTTCGTTTCCACATGTGTTCCACCGGAAAACACCATTCCATTTTTGTTTCCGTTTCCACATAAAAAAATTCCGTTTCCATTTCCGTTTTCATATTTCCTCTCCGTTTCCATTTTTTCTCTAGAAAAGCGGAAACTTTCCACTCCATTTTCATCCCTACATCAGGGCTAGGTCGTAGTCGTTGTTACACCATGGCGATGCAACTCGATCGCGCCTCCGATCTTCGTGATGATCTCCTGAGGAGGAAGTGACTCGGCGCCTGCCGGAGCCGAGTCGGCTATGTGCCGACTGAACGATTTCCATGTGCACTGGTGCGCTGTGGATCTGGTCTCTGGACTGGGACTCTGCCGCGTTCTGCGACAGCACTGTCTTGAAGAGCACCTGGATCTGACGAATCCCTTCTTCGGCCGAAGAGCCGGAAGGCTGGATGGAATCCGCGATCCGAATGGTGGCTGCTAAATTTTGAAGCGGAGTACTAAGGACTTGATACTTACGAGGTTGGTCACTTGAGTAGAGTCGGCGTTTGTGCCGATTGGAACTGGGTTGATGGCGCTTGCATTCGTCCAGCTCCCTCTGAAGCCGTTCGGGGCGATCGCGCTCGACCAAGGTGGCCAGACGGGTCGACTCCATGGCCAACGCCTCGGGGGTTGTCCGCGTGATGGGAGTATTTAGGAGTTGGCCGTTCCTGTGATGGAGCTCGTCCCGCTACTCCCGGGTGAGAGCTTGGGGTACATACATCTCGTGGCTCGGAATGCCGCCGACGGTGTTGATGTGGGACATACCCGTACGGCCGTCTTTGGGCTCTATGTAACCCGGGGGTACGCGATGCTTGGAGTTATCCGCCATGAGAATCTCAACGGCCGACTCAATGCCTTCGGACTCGGACTCCTCCGAGGAATCGCCGAGTGATCCGTTGGAGAGGTCGAGGTCTGGCTCGTTGGACTCGAGAGCTGCCACATGTTTTGCCGCTGCCTGAGTGGCAATGGCGTCCTTGATCCAGCGCTGCAACCGCGAACGCCCAGAGCACTTGTGATGGTGTATGCTGGTGGGATGGGCAACCACTCGGTACGGAGCTGAGGGTTGTCAGAGGAGGACCCCGTAGGAGGAAGCATGGAAGTGCGTTGTGCCGCGGACGGGCAACACCTCCACGTCCAGTGAGGCTTCATGCAGCCAAGCTGAGTCATCGGCGGTGAAGGAGATCGTCCCGAAAGGATTTCATCGCCGGCTGACATGATGATGAAGGAATCCACCTACACTGTGAAACTTTCCTAGAGGCCTAGCCCCACGGTGGGTGCCAGCTGTCGGGGTTATGATCCTGACAATGAGTACTAGGGGTACGAATAAGGGGCAGAGACTAGCTACGACATAGGTGTAACACTCGGTGTTTAACGAGTTCGGGCCCCTCACTCGGTGGAGGTAAAAGCCCTACGTCTCGTGCCTATAGGCTTGCTTTGCTTTGATTTGATGGATATTGTTACCGAGATTGAACATGCGTGACTATGGAGAGGGGTGCGGCTTATATAGAGTGTGCTGCAGCCCCATGTCTCCCACGCCACTGAGGCAATTAATGTCATTGAATGAGACAGTTACTAGTATAATGAGCCTCTACTACAACAGTTATAGGTAACGGTAGTTATGACCCTACTTAATTGATGACTTAGGATCCCTCGACCATTGCAGCTCCCACGACGTCCTCCTGCCTTCTATGTCCAAGTGGTGGTCCACCAGCCGAGTGACGTGTGGTCGTCTGAGTGTCGTTGAGCTATCCGAGTGATCCTTATGATGTATGCATCCGAATGTTGGCATGGTCCAGGGATCCACCTATGACGGTGATGGGCTCTATGTGGCCCCCAAATGACGGGTCCTTGACCCTACCTGTAATAGGTGGCCACATCAATATGTCCACTTTTTAGCAAAGGTCCCGTTAATTTATGTATGACTTGTGCTAGAAAGTAGGCATATCGAGTGCCGGAATTAGCTATGTCGGGAATGAAACGGTGTTCCGGGAAAGCATATAACTTTTTTTATGTCATTACTCATTTTATTACAATTTAATAATGAAACGAGGAGACTTAATCATAGGAAACATGTCGAACAACAAACAATGCGGGCCTTCTGACCACGGTGCAGACGAGATACAATATGACTGTGACCAATAGTGGTATCAGAGCCCGGTCTATGCATAGATGACATGCACGAGTAGAACACAAAGAGTTGTGGGCGGTGATCATCATACTGCTTACCACCAATGTCTTATTTTGATTCGGCGGTATTGTTGGATGAAGCGGCCCGGACCAACCTTACATGACCACGTTCATGAGACCGGTTCCACCGACAAACATGCAACTAGTTTTGCATAAAGGTGGCTGGCGGGTGTCTGTTTCTCCTACTTTAGTTGAATAAAATTTGACTGCGGCCGGTCCTTGTTAAATGTTAAAACAGCAAACTTGATAAATCGCTGTTGTGGTTTTTGTGCCGTAGGTAAGAACGGTTCTTGCTAGAAGCTCGTAGTAGCCACGTAAAACTTGCAACAACAAAGTAGAGGACGTCTAACTTGTTTTTGGAGGGCATGCTTGTGATGTGATATGGTCAAGACATGATGTGATATACATTATTGTATGAGATGATCATGTTTTGTAAAAGTTATCGGCAACCGGCAGGAGCCTTATGATTGTCTCCTTATTGTATGAAATGCAGATGCCATGCAATTGCTTTACTTTATCACTAAGCGGTAGCGACAGTTGTAGAAGCAATAGTTGGCGAGACGACCACGACGCAATGATGGAGATCGGTGTTGAGCCGATGACAATGGAGAACATGACGATGCTTTGGAGATGGAGATCAAAAGCACAAGATGATGATGGCCATATAATGTCACATATTTTGATTGCATGTGATGTTTATCTTTATGCATCTTATTTTGCTTAGTACGGTGGTAGCATTATAAGATGATCCCTTAACTAAAATTTCAAGGTATAAGTGTTCTCCCTGAGTATGCACCGTTGCGACAGTTCTTCGTGCTGAGACACCACGTGATGATCGGGTGTGATAGGCTCTACATTCACATAGAACGGGTGCAAGACAGTTTTGCACATGTGGAATACCCGGGTTAAACTTGACGAGCCTAGCATTGACAGACATGGCCTCGGAACACTGGAGACCAAAAGGTCGAACATGAATCATATAGTAGATATGATCAACATAGAGATGTTCACCATTGATGACAACTCCATCTCACGTGATGATCGGACATGGTTTAGTTGATTTGGATCACGTATCATTTAGATGACTTGAGGGATGTCTATCTAAGTGGGAGTTATTAAGGAACTTTAATTTATCATGAACTTAGTCCTGATAGTATTTGCAAATTATGTTGTAGATCAATAGCTCGCGTTGTAGATCCCCTATTTTTTTGATATGTTCCTAGAGAAAAATAAGTTGAAAGATGATAGTAGCAATGATGCAGGCTGGGTCCATGATCTGAGGATTATACTCATTGCCGCACAGAAGAATTATGTCCTTAATGCACCGCTAGGTGACAGACCTATTGCAGGAGCAGATGCAGACATTATGAATGTTTGGCAAGCTCGATATGATGACTACTTGATAGTTTAGTGCACCATGCTTTATGTCTTGGAACCGGGACTTCAAAAACATTTTAAACGCCACGAAGCATATATTTCAGACTCATGCCCATGTCGAGAGGTATGAGACCTCAGACAGGTACTTTGCCTACAAGATGGAGGAGAATAGCTCAGCTAGTGAGCATGTGGTCAGAATATCTGGGTACTACAATTGCTTGAGTCAAGTGGGAGTTAATCTTCTAGATAATATAGTGATTGACAGAGTTCTCTAGTCACTATCACTAGGCTACTAGAACTTTGTGATGAACTATAATATGCAAGGGATGGTGAAACAATTCCCGAGCTTTTCGCTATGCTGAAATTGGCAAAGGTAGAAATCAAGAAATATCATCAAGTGTTGATGGTTAACAAGACCACTGGTTTCAAGAAAAATGGCAAGGGAAAGAAAGGGAACTTCAAGAAGAATGGCAAGCAAGTTGTCACTCCCGTGAAGAAGCCCAAAGCTGGACCTAAGCCTGAAACTGAGTGCCTCTAATGCAAAGGAAATGGTCATTGGAAGCGGAACTACCCCAAATATTTGGAAGATAAGAAGGATGGCAAAGTGAACAAATGTATATTTGATATACATGTTATTGATGTGTACCTTACTAGTGCTCGTAGTAGCCCTGGGTATTTGATACATGTTCGGTTGCTAAGATTAGTAACTCAAAACAGGAGCTGCAGAATAAATGAAGACTAGTTGAGGGTGAAGTGACAATGTGTGTTGGAAGTGGTTCCAAGATTGATATGATCATCATCGCACACTCCCTATACTAAATAAATGTTATTTGTTGTTTGCGTTGAACATGAACAGGATAGGATCGTGTTTCTTGCAATATGGTTATTCATTTAAGATAGAGAATAATTGTTATTCTGTTTACATGAATAAAACCTTCTATGACCATACACCCAATGTTAATGGTTTATTGAATCTCGATCATAGTGATACACATATTCATAATTTTGATGCCAAAAGATGCAACATTGATAATGATAGTGCAACATATTTGTGGCACTGCCGTTTAGGTCATATTGGTTTAAATCACATGAAGAAATTCCATGCTGATGGGCTTTTGGAATCACCTGATTATGAGGCAAGATGACTAAAACTCCATTCTCCGAAAAAATGGAGCGACCCAATGACTTATTGGAAATAATACATACCAATGTATGCGGTCCGATGAGTGTTGAGGCACGCAGTGGGTAACGTTATTTACTGACCTTCATAGATTATTTGAGAAGATATGGGTATATCTACTTAATGAAACACAGGTCTGAAACATTTGAAAAGTTCAAAGAATTTCAGAACAAACTGGAGAATCATAGTAACAATAAAATAAAGTTTCTACGATCTGATCATGGAGGCAAATATTTGAGTTATGTGTTTGGCCTTCATTTCAAACAATGTGGAATTGTTTCACGACTCAAGCCACCTAGAACACCACAACATAATAGTGTGTCCGAACGTCGTAACCGCACTTTATTAGATATGGTGCGATATATGATGTTTCTTACCGATTTATCACTATTGTTTTTGGGTTATGCATTAGAGACAGCTGCATTCACGTTAAGTAGGGCACCGTCTAAATCCGTTGAGATGACACTGTATGAACTATGGTTTGGCAATAAACCTAAGCTGTCGTTTCTTAAAAATTTGGGGTTGCAACACTTATGTCAAAAGGCTTCAGCCTAATAAGCTCGAACCCAAATCGGAGAAGTGCACCTTCATAGGATACCCTAAGGAAACAATTGGATACACCTTCCATCACAGATCCTTAGGCAAGATCTTTGTTGCTGAGAATGGGTCCTTTCTAGAGAAGGAGTTTCTCTTGAAAGAAGTGAGTGGGAGGAAAGTAGAACTTGATGATGTAAATGTACCTTCTCTCGAATTCGAAAGTAGTACATTAGAGAAAATTGTTCCCGTGATGCCTACACCAACTAGAGGAAGCTAATGATGATGATCATGAAACTTTAGATCAAGTTACTACTGAATTTCGTAGGTCAACTAGAGCACGATCCGCACCAGAGTGGTACGGTAATCCTGTACTGGAAGTCATGTCACTAGACCAAGGCGAACCTACGAACTATGAAGAAGCTATGATGAGCCCAGTCCGACAGATGGCTTGAGGCCAAGAAAGCTAAGATAGGATCCATATATGAGAACAAAGTGTGGACTTTGGTGGACTTGCCCGATGATCGGCAAGCCATAGAGAATAAATGGATCTTCAAGAAGAAGAGTGACACTGATGGTAATGTTACTGTCTACAAAGCTCGATTTGTCGCAAAAGGTTTTTGACAAGTTCAAGGGGTTGGCTACGATGAGACTTTCTTAATGTAGCAATGCTTAAGTCATCTGAATCATGTTAGCAATTGGCACATTCTATGAAATCTGCCAAATGGATGTCAAAACTACATTCCTTAAATGGATATCTCTAAGAAGAGTTGTATATGATGCAACCAGAAGGTTTTGTCGATCCTAAAGGTGCTAACAAGGTGTGCAAGCTCCAGCGATCCATCTATGGACTGGTGCAAGCATCTTGGAGTTGTAATATACGCTTTGATGAGGTGATCAAAGCATATGGTTTTATACAGACTTACGATGAAGCCTATATTTACAAGAAAGTGAGTGGGAGCTCTGTAGCATTTCTGATATTATATGTGGATGACATATTGTTGATTGGAAATGATATAGAATTTCTGGATAGCATAAAAGGATACTTGAATAAGAATTTTTCAATGAAAGACCTCGGTGAAGCTACTTACGTATTTGGCACCAAGATCTATAGAGATAGATCAAGACTCTTGATAAGACTTTCAATGAGTACATACCTTGACAAGATTTTGAAAGAGTTCAAAATGGATCGGTCAAAGAAGGAGTTCTTGCCTATATTACAAGGTGTAAAGTTGAGTAAGACTCAAAGCCCGACCACGGCAGAAGATAGAGAGAGAATAAAATTCATTCCCTATTCCTCAGCCATAGGTTCTATAAAGTATGCCATGTTTTGTACCAGACCAGTTGTGTGCCTTGCTATGAGTTTGGCAAGGGGGTACAATAGTAATCTAGGAGTGGATCACTAGACAACGGTCAAAATTATCCTTAGTTACCTAAAGAGGACTAAGGAAATGTTTCTCAGTTATGGAGGTGATAAAGGGTTTGTCGTAAAGGGTTACGTCGATGCAAGCTTTAACACTGATCCGGATGACTCGGAGTCTCAATCTGGATACATATTGAAAGGCTGAGCAATTAGAGTAGCTCCATAGAGAGCTTTGTAGACATATAAATTTGCAAAATAAATACGGATCTGAATGCGACAGACCCGTTGACTAAGCCTCTCTCATAAGAAAAACATGATCACACCTTAGTACTCTTTGGGTGTTAACCACATGTCGATGTGAACTAGATTATTGACTCTAGTAAACCCTTTGGGTGTTGGTTACATGGCGCTGTGAACTATGGGTGCTAATCACATGACGATGTGAACTATTGGTGTTAAATCACATGGCGATGTGAAATAGATTATTGACCCTAGTGCAAGTGGGAGACTGAAGGAAATATGCCCTAGAAGCAATAATAAAGTTGTTATTTTATATTTGCTTATATCATGATAAATGTTTATTATTCATGCTAGAGTTGTACTAACCAGAAATTAGATACATGTATGGAACATAGACAAAATACCGTGTCCCTAGTAAGCCTCTACTAGACTAGCTTGTTGATCAAAGATGGTTAAGTTTCCTAACCATAGGCATGTGTTGTCATTTGATAAACGGAGTCACATCATTAGGAGAATTATGTGATGGACAAGACCCATTCATTAGCTTAGCATTATGGTCGTTCAGTTTTATTGCTATTGCTTTCTTCATGTCAAATACATACTCCTCCGACTATGAGATTATGCAACTCCCGGATATCGAAGGAATGCCTTGTGTGCTGTCAAACGTCACAACATAACTGGGTGATTATCAATATGCTCTACATGTATCTTCGAAGGTGTTTGTTGGGTTGTCATAGATTGAGATTTGGATTTGTCACTCCGAGCATCGGAGAGGTATATGTGGTCCCTCTTGGTAATACACATCATAAGAAGCCTTGCAAGAAAATTTACTAATGAGTTAGTTGCAAGATGGCGTATTATGGAATGAGTAAAGAGACTTGCGGGTAACGACATTGAACTAGGTATGAAGATACCGACGATCGAATCTCGGGCAAGTAACATACCGATGACAAAGGGAATAACGTATGTTGTCATAACGGTTCGACCAATAAAGATCTTCATAGAATATCTAGGAGCCAATATATACGTCCAGGTTCCGCTATTAGTTATTTACCGGAGAGGTGTCTCGGTCATGTCTACATAGTTCTCGAACCCGTAGGGTCCGCATGCTTAACTTTCATGACGATATTGTATTATATGAGTTATGTGATTTGGTGACTGAATGTTGTTCGGAGCCCCAGATGAGATCACAAACATGAAGAGGAGTCTTGAAATGGTTGAGTGGTAAAGATTGATATATAGGATGATGCTATTCGGACACCAGAAGTGTTTCGGGGGTTACCGGGTACTTATCGGGTCACCGGAAGGGGTATCGGGCACCCCCGACAAATGATATGGGCCTTATGGGCCAAGAGGGGAACACACCAGCCACAAAGGGCTAGTGCACCCCCCATATGGGCCAGCTAGAGATGGATAAGGAAAGGGGAAGGGAGAAAGGCAAGTGTGGATTAGGATTCCCACTTCCTTCTCTCCCCCCCTCTTTCTTTCCCCCTCCGTCAAATATGGCAGGGGGGCGCAGGGCAAGGAAGCCCCAAGGGGCCCAGCGGCGAGCACTTGGGCGCCTCCTGGCCTCTCGCCTCCCCCTCCCACCTATATATATGTGGGGAGGGGGCGTCTAGAACACACAACATCAATTGTTAGCCGTGTGCGGCGCCCCCCTCCACAGTTTACACCCTCGGTCATATTCTCGCGGTGCTTTGGCGAAGCCCTACATGAATCACATCACCATCACCGTCACCATGCCGTCGTGCTGATAAAACTCATCTACTTCCTCAACATCTTACTTGATCAACAGGACGAGGGACATCATCAAGCTGAACGTGTGTAGAACTCGGAGGTGTCGTATGTTTGGTACTTGATCAGTCGGTGCTAGAAGAAGTTCGACTACATCAACCGCGTTGTCAAATGCTTCCGCTTATGGTCCATGACGGTATGTAGACACACTCTCCCCCTCCCGTTTCTATGCATGTCCTAGGTACATCTTGCGTGAGCGTAGGAATATTTTTGAAATTGCATGCTACGTTCCCCAACAGTCACTACAAAAAATACACTTCCGTGATGATACGTGTTTATCATAGTAGGTCAAGTTTTTGTCATGCATGTACATCCATGACGATTTTATGACAGAATCAAGATAGTCATACCTGTGCTGTCGTAGAAGTGTTCCATCACATTACCAAAATTATCATCACGGAAGTGTCCACTTCCATGACGATAAATCACGCGTCATAGAAGTGCTTTCGTCAAGGGTGACCGACATGTGGCATCCACCGTAACGGGTCGCCGTTAAGCTCTCGGGTTTCGGTTTGGATCTGATAACCCGTTGACAGCCCTAACCAATGGGGATTTCCATGTGTAAAATTCTCATTCGCGGGATAATGCACATGTCAGCTCATCATTGGGACAAATGTCATCCCTACAATGGATGAAAGACGCCTATGATATGTCGACACGTGGCATGGCCCAACAGTGGCCCATTTAACGTAAAAGGCCGACCTAGCTAAAGGCCCGCTATATTTTTTCAGACATTAGTGGGCTGGCTCATTAACAACCTGCCATGTTTTGGGTCAAATTGAGGCCCATATCAGATCAGGCTCGTTCATAGCCTGCCATGTTTTGGGCCAAATTATGGCCCATATCGGATCAGGCCCGTTAAGAGGCCTCTGTTCTTTTGGGCCCATTCTAAGCCAGGTTTGTATTTTAGCCCGTTAAATGCCCGTTTACCAGTTCAGCCCGATAATAGTTTCGGCCTGTCAGCGGCCCTTGGTGCATCTGGGACGTTGTTGGCCCAGTTTAAGTTTAAGCCATTTAACGGTCCATGTAGAAACTGGGCCATTTCTTGTCTGAAGTAACTTTAGGCCTCTTAACGGCCCGTAGTCTTCGTGGATAAATTTCAGCCCAATTGGCCTACCGGCTTGTTAATGGCCCGTGTAACAGCTGGGCCTAATTGTAGCCCACGTTGAATCCGGCCTGCTTACAACCCATCTGATAATGGCCCGTGACACTGTTGGGCCTATGGCCCTCGTTGATACTGGCCTACTTAAATCCCATAATTGCATTGGGCCAAACAGGGCCTGAGATATATTTTGGCTTGTTAAGGGTTCGTCCTATTTGGGCCAAACATGGGCCTTAAGCAGTTTTGGCCTGTATTGGCTCGTGAATTTTTTGGCTCAACACTAGCCCAATCTAGTTTTTAGCCTGTTAAAAGCCCTTGGTATTCTCTGGCATAGCTGGCTAGAACTTTATTCGGCCTGTTAAAGATGGAAAACTACTATATGTTTAAACCTGCTAATGGCCCAAGATGATTATAGGCCCACATTTTGGCCCATATGAGTAACGGGCCGGCCTGAAGACCGACAACATTGAGATCCATTGAACCTTCCGGCCTAAATTACAGCATACCGACCAAGAATAAACCTAGACTATACAATAAAAATATATTGCATATACATCCACTGGGAATCAAAGTTCACCACTGGTGATGATAAAGCGCAACATGACCATGGGTTACATAAACTAGGCATCAAAGGTCGCCACCAATGCATATAAACGCGTCGACAAAAGAATATACAAAACTGAGAGCACTTTAGAAGGCATTAGGCCTGACCGAGACGGGCACTACAAGCAGCCGAACAAGCTGATGGGACCTCAGTTATATCAACGATAGATGCTCCATCCCTAGCTGTATAGCACCAAAGCACGCAACGCAATCCTCTAAGATCATCATTGCATCATTGACATCAAGTCGGAGCTTAGCTGAAGCAAGACTTTCTGCTTTAAGTTGAGACTGAAGAAGTCGAACTGATTGAGGCAGCGACTGCACAGAGGTTGTCTCACAGCTGCTGGTGAGTAGCTTCAACTCACTGTCTTCATCAAGACAGGACCTTGGGGTCATCTCGCTCTCTTCAAGATGGTTTGGCTCACTATCTTCCCTAAAGTTCTTCCTGGCATAAGAGATACGACTCTGAAAGAGAAGCAAGGAGACACGTAACAGGTTTCACAATTATATAAGCAAATAAATGGAGCTGTTCTGCATAAGGAACATGTTTTTACAACTACAATTTAAAACTAGTAATTGTTGCAAACATCCAATCAGATGTAAACAACAAATTAAACAGCAGTTGAGGAAATGATGCCTATCCAAATCTATACTAGAACAAAGTTTGAAGGCTTGAGAAGGATGAACTTACATTACATGTTAACACAGGCTGGACAAAGCCCTTCTCCATGTCGATGGAAGGATAATTCAATAAATTCCCCAAAGAAACTTCTTTATAAGCGTTGTCATTATTCTACATTTTGCAAAGAATAAATATAGATCAAATAATATTGGAAGAAACAGAGGATAATGAAGCTCAGGTGCAGACTGATGATCCTTTGACCAAGGAGATTCATCTGAAATTAGTTTTCATACAAGAGAAAAGGTAAGACACATGCAGAAATTTATGAGTTCAAATTTTGAATTGATATCATAGACAGTACTTGACACTAGGCTCTCTGCAGTTCTAATAGGGGTTTGGCCAGTGGAGCAAGGGTAAAGTGTGGTACAATTGGGCCTGTGTTTTCTGTGGCTGCTGATCTATTTGATTTAACATGTATCACTACCTTTTCCAAATACCTAGTTTGTACTCCTTGAGGATCTGCACTCACCCTCTTCCTTTTGGACATCTATTACAGAAGAACAACATTTGACTGGAAAACAGAGTATGATGACACATGGTATAGGTACAGAAAATGGATATGTATGGCATATACTCATATATGATGCTTAAACTAAGGAGATGGTGGTGTAACAAAGTAGAAGTAATGCAAGAGGTCATATGCAAAATATGTGCGACCAATACAACCTTACCAAGTTAGAGCAAGCACCTTGATGGGTGAATAAGATAGGCCATTCTCCACCATGCGAAGTTTGTTAGCCCGTGGATTGTTCCACAACATTCCTCTCAAGCGCCCGATCTCATATTCATTTTGATCATGTTCAATACCTGACATGCATGAAAACATAAAAACTAGTGAGATCAGAAGTGATTCTAATCCAATACTGCCTCCCTGTAAACCCCTTTGTGCTATCTCTGCAATTCTTCTGAGAGATGCCATGCATGCTATAATTTGGTGTTGATACTTCGCAGATGCTTCAACATATAGTAAAGAAGAACAAGTCAACCTGACCTGACGGATTCAAAATATACTAAGGGAGAACAACTCGACCTAACCAGTAGACCGCAAATGCCTCTGCTACTCTTCCCAACAAGGAACATACTTATTAAAGAAGAGAAGAGGATCATGTTAAAGAAGAGCAGAAGAGCAAGCAGACTAAAGATATTACAAGTCTTTCTATACAATGTCTGTTGCCCACCCATGATGAACCAGAGTGCAGGGAGAAATACTATTCCTTCCGGTCTCTCCATATGTGGCTCACATGCGTTTCGAAACTGAAGTAGGAACATTTAGCTGAACAATTAAACATGTCTCAGTTTTACTAATATCAACATAATATCAGATTCGAATTTGTACAACTAAGCTTGTTTAGCTCAATGGGTGGAGCAGTGCTATTACGACACAAACCACGTAGGCTGCTCGTGGTCATCATAAAATGGGGAAACCGTAAGCATGATGAGTATAGTGTTGACCGTGGAAGTGGGATGGAAGATCTGAAGCTGCAAACCGCGCAAAGGGTAGTTAGCAACCAATGTTTTCTTTGAAATAACAACTAAGATTTGGTGTGGACAAGAAAGTACAGTCAACAAGTGACAAAGAAATGCAATTCTGCTGTCTCTCTATATGTCGCGACATGCATTTGGAAACTCAAGTGGGACCTTTACCTAACCAATTAAATGTGTCTGTTAACTAATATCAGTATCATATCACAATCATATTTTCACAACTAAGCTTTGGAATTATGAGTGTTGTGTTGTTTAGCTTGAAGAGTGGAGTACTGCTAGTACGACAGAAAGCACCTACGCAGATCATAGTAGAGTAGATAAAAGGGGAAAACCCTAAGCATCAAGAGTAAAATCAGGAAAGTGGAACTAGCTAGACCATATGGGCTTATATTGCCGGTACGACAAGAATGAGCTATATAAGAACAAAAACTTGCCATGGCCCGCCCAGCCCTAGTCCAATATACAAAGGAGTGAAGGTAAATTTGTACCAAAATTTGGGATCCCCTATAACCTAAGCCATCTGGCCCGCCCAATATTTTAAATGTAGCTCCGCCGGTGTGTGGTGCACATGCTTTTCGAAACGAATATAACAACATTTTGTGACCAATTAAACATTCTCTATTTTAGTAATATGAGCTTCATATCAGATTCATATTTCAACAATTAAGCTTTTGAATTATGAGTGGCATGTTGTTTCGCTTGATGGGTTGAGGTCTTGAGGAGCAATGCTAGCACGAAACGAAGCACCTACGATGATGGTAGTGAATATAAAGGGCGGAAACCATAGGCTTTACGAGTATAGTGACCGTGCCATGGAGGATCTGAAGGTGCGAACCGGATAAAGGCTACTTTGCAACCAATGTTTGCTTTCAACTAACCACTACGATTTGGTACGGACAAGAAAAGTACAGTAAACAAGTTAGATCTATTTTCCGGGTGAGATCAATAACTTAAGAAGATATGAAAGAGTACCACCTCTCTTGCAACACCGTGTAGGACCCTACTGATATGTTGAGGGTGCTGTGGGTGCGATGGCTATCGGCGGCGTGGAAGAAGACTTTAGACGACAGACAGCCAGGTCGGGGGATAAGTCCTGTTGCCGTGGACGAGGCGGTCGTAGGAGCGGCAATGGCAAGGTGGACGACAATGCCGATGAAGCGAGAGGACGTGATGAAAGGATCCTGGTCCGGCGCCATGGATGAGAGACGTCCATATCTTGCACTGGACGATGGGGTAGGGGTAGTGGCTCCAACAAGGTGGAGGATGGGGTGGCGGACGGAGGAGGCCGGCCGCGGTGGGGAAGTTGTTGTGGCGCCGATGGTGTATGAATGGGGAAATGGAGGGGGAGGGGGATCTAAAACTTTGGGACGCTCTTGTCTGAAATGTGGGAAAGTTACGAACTTATCCCCCGTTTAAAATTTCAGACATCATGTCGGTTGGGGATAAGATTGTAATCTCGCATCTCCCCAATATTTGCCGGTAGCGATTTCGGGCGAGGAGAGGGCGTTTTGCCGCCCACGGTTGGTTCCCTTGGTGTATGAATGGGGCTGACAAGTAGGGCGGTTGTGTCATGTCTGAGGGAAGTTACACATCTGCCCCTATTTAAAATATTTACCTACATCGATTTCGGACGAGGAGAGTTTGTTTTGCCGCCCACCGTGTATGAATGGGGAAAGGGAGGGAGAGACACATGTCTTTAGGACGAGCTTGAATCAAATGTATTTTGCCGCCCACGTTTGGCACCCACTGTCGGTGTCAAAACCGGCAGATCTCGGGTAGGGGGTCCCAAACTGTGCGTCTAAGGATCGTTGGACGATCTTGAATCAAATGTGTCTTGCCGCCCACGTTTCGCGCCCACTGTCGGTGTCAAAACCGGCAAATCTCGGGTAGGGGGTCCCGAACTGTGCGTCTAAGGATCGAAGGTAACAAGGAGGCACGAGACACGATGTTTACCTAGGTTCGGGCCCTCTTAATGGAGGTAATACTCGGCTTCCTGCTTGGTTGACTATGATGAATACAGGGGTTACAAGAGTTGATCTACCTCGAGATCGTAATGGCTAAACCCTAGATGTCTAGCCTGTATGATTGTGTTCTTGCTCTACGGACTAAACCCTCCAGTTTATATAGACACTGGAGGGATCTAGGGTTGTACAGAGTCGGTTACAGAAGAAGGAAAATACATGATACGAACGCCAAGTCTGCCATCCACGCAAAGGAGAGTCCCATCCGGACATGGGGGAGGTTCTTCTATCTTGTATCTTCATGTTTCATCAGTTCGGCCCACATCACATAGCCCGGACGCCCGAGGACCCCTTACACTAGGACTCCCTCAGTAGCCCCTAAACCAGGCTTCAATGACGATGTATCCGACGTGCAGGTTGTCTTCGGCATTGCAAGGCGGGTTCCCTTTTCTGAATACTCCAACATAGTTTTCCATACACAAAAGCTGCGTCTGGCCTTGCTTAACAAGTACAACCCTAAGCTGTAAAAAGCAATAACTCTTAAAATAAGTCACGTCCATGGGCATATTTTTCGGCGAGACTTTATGTTCTGGCCTTATTATTATTCTGAACCGTTTTACAGTCTCGTTTCGTATTTTGTGGTACGTCCAGTGACACGTCTTGTCAAAGCAGAGATCATGTCCCCTTATTACGGGATTCTCTTCAATAGGGGTTTTGGGTAATCCGATCGTTCCGTTCACACATCCCCTTGCTAATAGGCGAGATTTAAGGCTTAAGAGGGGGTGCTTGATATTCGCTGCCTTTATAAGAGGATAAGGATCCGTCTTTTTAGCCCACGCCTTGTTACTCCTCTGCCCATCCGTCGTTCGAGCTCCAGCGCCCAAGTCTCAATCCTTCCCCTCACCACCGAGCACTCCGAGCCATGTCCAGATCTGGAGCGCAAGGCAAGTGGATGGCCTCCTCTGTCACAGAGGAGAACATCATGGAGTTCTGAGAAGCTGGGCACCTAGCCACGGACATAGTCCACCGACTTCCTGCCAAAAAGCAGATCATCCCCACTCCATATCCTAACAAAAGGGTAGTGTTCATACACCATTTAATTCGCAGACTAGGGTTTCCCCTTCATCTTTTTGTCCGCGGCCTCATGTTCTACTACGGGCTAGATTTTCATGATCTAGCCCCAAACTCTTTCCTCAACCACTCGGTGTTCATCATTATGTGCAAGGCATTCCTACGCTTCCCTCCCCACTTCGGCATGTGGCTCAAGGTCTTCAACATGAATCCAAAGGTGGTCGAGGGCCAACACGCAAAGTGCGGTGGCGCCATGGTAAGCAAACTCCCTAACATCGCCTGGCCAAAGGGATCATTTGTGGAGAGCGTCAAAGGATGGCAGTAGGGGTGGTTCTATATCACGGAACCATGCGACGCCACATGGTGGATGCCGCACCTGAGTTAAAATTTGGGCCTCCGATGCGGCTTACATCCTGGCTTAATAAGGTCCTAGATTGGGCATCGCCCGACGAGGTGACAACGCTAGAGAGCCACATCAAGGGCGTGATTAACAAGAACACCAGCCTCCCTAGCGTGATCCAGGTGATGCTTTTTCGCCGGAGTCTTCCTTGTAAACACCGGACTCAATACATGTGGGAGTTCGATCCGGCCGGTCCTCGGACCCTGCAGTGGTTCTTGGGCACGACGCACAAAGACATATGGAAACTGCTCTTCAAGACCCAAAAGTTGTGGCCAGAGATAACTGAAGACCGCAGCTATTACAGCGCATGCCCGGCCACTCCCGTAAGTTGTTATGATAATTTTTATTTGCAAACACAAGGGGTATACTGAACGTTCTGGTTCCCATAGGGCTAGACAAAGAAGGCGGAGCAAATTAATGTCCGGCTCCTCTGCCCGAGGACCAGGTCACTCCCTTGTTGGCCAAGATGCTGGTTCCGGTGCCGTATCAGACACCGGAGAAGAAGGCCAAGAAGAAGGGCAAGGAGGCCAGAAGTGTCCTTCGTTGTAAGGGTACTTTGGACGCCATGTCCGAAGACTCCGAAGCCTCCTACTCCCATGACGAAGACGTAGAGGAGGAAGAGAATAACTATCCCCCCAAGGGGGGGGAGAAGAAAAGGGGGGCTCCCATAGATCTGGAGGCGGAGGCGGCCAAGAAGGGGAAACCCATGTTTTTGGATGATTCCGAAGCGGATGCCGACACCACCCCAAAGCGGTGCCCCAGGCTGAAGCCCTCGGCTGAATCGTAAGTATCCGAAGACACCATATAAATATCCGATTATATGCCTTATTATTTTGTCCTACAGAAATGCGCATTATAGCCTGTCTTGTGATCTCCCCAACAGTCATCATCATCTGGGAATTTGCTAGGGACGAATGCGATGGAGAGCGAGTCACCTCCGCAGATCTCTCCACCCTACCCAAGATAACACTGAAGTGCTGTCTCGATAGGCTGTGAAGGTGGCGAAAGAGGGTAATATCTCTGTTGCCAAAGAAAGGGGGAAATCCACCCCCACAGAGACCGGTGATGGGGGCAACGCTCAATTCGGCCCCCAACCGAATATTATTCCGGAGACCAATACGGCTTCGGAATCAGAACAACAACCCTCTTCAAGGGAGGGGGGTGTGCCGTCTCCACCGGCATCCTCCATTAACCCAGAGGTGCCGGACACTCTGATGGAAGCACTTCAAGGTGCTTCCATTGTGGAGGAGCACCGTACCCTGATGGGTACGGTGGTTGAAAGGGTTCGGTCTGCCAAAAGAGGATTGAACCAAGCTTACACCAACCTTCTAACAGGCTTTGAGGTATGTGAATTAATGTATTTTTGGTTATTTAAAAAGGAATAACTGTGTATAGATAGTATCCCTTGAGACTCTATTCGGCGTTTCGTGAAGAAGGGCCGAACAGAGGGTCGAATAATATATCGCAGGAGCTAACATACATATCTACGTTGATGAGCAGGCTGCGAAGTTGGCAGCAGCCTCGCATGCAGCCAAAGTCTCCAAACTAAAGCGGAGGTTGGAGGCAAAACAAGGTATGTTATACCAAAGTATATCTTGAACTAATATGAGTTCCCATTTTTATCTAACTGAGCTTTATATTTATGCTCATAGCTGACACATCTGAGGTCGAAGCCCTCAAGAGTGCGCTAGCCGCAGCCAAGAAGGAGGCAACAAAGAATAAACCGCCCGCCAAAAGCATGAGGCGAGGTTGGATGAAGTCCAACAAGAGCTCACACATGCTATAACAAAATGTGAGTCGTTGGAGCGCAAGGTGTCGGATCAAGAATCCGAACTTACTGCGGCGCTGCAAAGTGCAAAGGAGGCCTGGGTTGAAGCCCAAGGTGCCTATCAGGAGTTGCGCAAGGCCAAGAAGATCGCTGCTGGTAAGACTTTTAATATGCAGAGCAAATATGTAAGGAGAAAGCATACCTTCTTGACACGCATTTGGAGTTCTCCATGATCGTTTGTGGATCTGCCCCAAAGTGTTGCAAATGCTGCGGATTTCTTCCGAGCCGAAGAGGGGAGCTCAACAAAGAAAATGTTCTGGTCACAATACCATGAGCCAGAGCAGCCCTTGCCCCTCAGCAATCAGCTGAAACAACTGACCGAGCTGCATAGGATGGCCGAGCTGGCCATGAAGGATGTCATAATCCGTTTTTCGCCACTCGAACCAATACCTAATAGCTACTTTGGGCTTGTGAAGCGACTAGTTGATGCCTTCCCAAGGCTAGATGCTATAAAGTGGTCGGTCTGCATCGAAGGTGCCTGGATGGCCTTTGCCCGTGTGAAGGTACAATGGGCGAAGATGAATGCCACCAGTCTTGCAACTGAAGGACCACCCGCAGGCAAGGAGCATCATACGCCGGTGAAGTACTTCAACAACGTCCTTGAAGGATCTCGTATTATAGAGGGCCTGTGCTCGAAGGACGTGATGTTTAAATGAATGTATCCGCAATGCCCAAACTGTGCAATGAAAACAAAGCGTTTATATAATGGTAGTCTTGTTTCCTCTGAATTTATTTATCATCCAGTGCGGCCGTTTATTAAATCTGAAAGTTGGCTAGTCGTCGGCTTCAGCCCCTCACGTAGATACTACGGGGGTGTTCGGAACAACACAGAAACACACTTAACCCAACGATTTGGTCCGTGAAGGTTGTGCTAGTGCGGCGAACCAGTCATTCAGACTATGCGGCTTTATAACTCTCACTTAGCCATAGGAGTTTGATAATAGAATTATAGGTGCAGCCCCTGGTATTGTTTGGCGATCCGAACTTGGGCGCTGTAAACACCTGACCAGGTTAAAACTAGTCCTTCGTGTGACACAGAAAAAATCACAAGAGATTTATACTGAGTCACCGAATAGCTGACCAGCTCTCGTCGCATCATGACAGTCAGTTTTCGGCTTTCTCTATTGAGGTGTTTATCTGGCCAACCAGAAACACAATCGCAGTAGTTCTCCCTTTACTTCCTTAGCCGAACAATCAGAACATAAGGTAGTAATAACAGGAGTCAGGCAACCCAACTATTGACCCAAGACATGATTCAGAGCTGATGCATATAATGCTGAATTTGGGACCTTGAGTTGTACTTGTGAAAGTGTTTGGACTTATAATAAATTTAATAAATGTACGCGCCTGAATGGAGCCCCTGGCAATTTAGGTCAGGCCGAGGTCTACATTGCAATCATATGATAAAGAAGAAGAAAATACGGAAGAAGGAATAAGCCAGTATCAAGTAATTTGGGTGAAGAGCTGTTTCCGTTATAGTCTGATTGATATGTCAAAACATATTTCTATAGATAATGCTATAAGCATCGAGGCTATTTTACATGCCGAGCGCAAGGGAAAGTTGTGTACAAGTATTTAAGAACGTTGGGGGAGGTGATCTTGAAAGATCCTTTAGGTCCTCCACCGTACATCTGCGCTTCTTTTCGCCTTGGTGTGTGATCCTTTGAGAGGATTAATGAATAAGTTTTCATAAGGGGCCGGAAAAGGGGCCCTTTGACATCCTAAAAAGGGCGATGCAGGTTGCAACTATCCTGAAAAAAACAAAGTTAAGAAAAGGATAGATGGGGGTCTGGACACGGTTGAGCCATATTGTAGACCTCAAGCTCGATATGTCTCCATGGTATTTTTAGTGCGTAATTATGAGCACACAGTACATATGCCACTGTTTGGTTTGGATGAAGACAGAGGCCAGATTGCTAATCGAGCTCCTAACGAGCTGGACTATCATTCTATGGGGTAGTCCGGACTCGCTTGACAGACCGGTGGCTTAACTGCCGATGTGGCGCTTGGATTGATAAGGCCGACTTGTACTTCCGCTGCGAGGGCCGCGGTGTGTTCCTCAGTGCAGAGGGAGCGATCCATGTTTCCATGGACTATTATAACACCACATGGTCCTGGCATTTTGAGTTTTAGATAAGCATAATGCGGGACCACGTTAAAGCAGGCAAAGACGGTTCGTCCGAGCAGTGCGTGATAGCCACTATGGAAAGGGACGATGTCGAAGATCAAGTCTTTGCTTCAAAAGTTGTCTACCGAACCAAATACAACTTCCAATGTGATTGAGCCCCTGCAGCGGGCCTCTACACCAGGTATTACTCCTTTAAAGGTAGTTTTAGTGGGTTTGATTCTTGACGAGTCAATACCCATTTTACAGAATGTGTCCTGATAGAGCAGATTAAGACTGCTACCGCCGTCCATGAAGACTCTTGTGAGGTGGAACCCATCGATAATTGGATCGAGGATTAATGCAGCTGAACCTCCATGATGGATACTGGTCGGATGGTCCCTGCGATCAAAGGTGATTGGGCATGCTGACCATGGGTTGAATTTTGGGGCGACAGGCTCTATCGCATAGACGTCCCTTAACACGCGTTTCTGCTCCTTTTTGGGGATATGGGTAGCGTATATCATGCTCACTGTCTTGACTTCAAGGGGAATTTCTTCTGTCCCCCTTTGTTCAGTGGGCGAGGCTCCTCATCGTCGTCTTCGCTGGGTGACCCTTTCCCTGTGTGCTCGGCGTTTAACTTGCCGGCCTATTTGAAGACCCAACAACTTTTGTTGGTATGGTTAGCAGGCTTGTCAGGGGTGCCGTGATTCTGGCAAGGTCGATCGAGTACTCAGTCCAGGCTAGATGAACTGTCTTTGTTTCTTTTGAATGGACTCTTCCGCCGACCGGGCTTGGAGCCATTGAATTTGGCGTTGACCGCCGTGTCTTCGGTATTGTCAGTGTTGCTTTGACGCTTATTATTTTTAATGCATCGGGGCCTGCCATTTCCATTCTTTGTTTTGGAAGTGCCCGTATTGCTGGTACTGTTGCTGCTATGAGCTAGCCAGCTATCTTCACCTGCGCAAAAGTGGGTCATGAGTGATGTGAGGGCTGCCATGGATTTCGGATTTTCTTGGCCGAGGTGTCGAGCAAGCCATTCGTCACGAATGCTGTCTTTGAAGGTTGCTAGAGCCTCGGCGTCCGGACAGTCAACAATTTGGTTCTTTTTGACTAGGATCCGGGTCCAGAATTTTCTGGCTGACTCTCCGGGCTGCTGGACTATGTGACTAAGGTCATCAGTGTCCGGAGGTCGGATATAAATGCCCTAGAAGTTGTCTCTGAAGGCATCCTCCAGGTTGTGGCACCCTGATCCGCATGGAGCAGGGGACCTTCGCACGTCAGCTCAGGATAACACCTGACGCACGGCACGTCGATGATACAACATTCCAGGTACACGAATATTCATCAAATACATGTGTATATGATTACATCAGTGATGAATATAATCTTATGGCATATCCCTAAGGCTATTTACATTACAGCAGAAGTCTATTTAAATGGTTGTGGAAGTCTTGGCAGCATATCACTCGAGCTGGGCTCCACAACTCACAGGACTAGCAAGATTACGGCCTAGAACGACGAACAATGCGAGCACGACCTACAAAACTAGCATGACACGCCAGGTCCGTACATTGAATGTACTTGCAAGACAACCAAATACATAACATCCAAACGAGCAAATGACAAAGCAAGAACCAAGCGTCTGCAACAACCTTTCTCATAGCAGAAACTAAGCATGGCAAGATATTAACTAGAGTCATGAGTCAAACTAATATGCACAACATCATGGCATCTACTAGCATGGCAATAACCTGGCATATCAAACTTACTTCTATCGTGGCAACAACGAAGCATCCTGATCATAACATGGCATAATCTAAACATGGCATAAGTTCAATCAAAACATGGCATATCAAAACATGGCATAAACTCAATCCAAACATGGCATGGCGTCATGAAACTATGCTGAAAATAAACTACCAATCATATCCAATGCAGACATAACGTGCTAACTTCATGCAATCATCTCATCTTCTACCATGGTTCTCTAAATGCAAATAACAACTTACTACTCATGTAATGCAACCAAACTGGTGCACTGAGTCCATCAGGCTCTCTTACCAACCGGTTGCCTCGCAACCGAATGATGATCATTCACGGATTAGAAACGGAACCACTCTTGGTTCAACACTCACCGAGACCTCATCTCATGATCATATCAACATCACTGTGACTTCTCACGACTATCTCATAGTCCAAGTCATCACATTATTCAACTTAATTATTTCAAGTTCATCCTCCATTTCGACCAAGACCTGATAGTGTGACCTACTACGAACTTGTGCCCATGACCAAGGACGCGGCTATCGATAGATTAAATACACACACTCTACAGAGGTAGCGCACTGTACCCACACCACGGAACCCATGGCCTCGCACTCCCATTCGGGTGGACCAGCGGTGTTCCTACAAAACCGATCTACTGCCATGACACTCTCCCGGCCACTCCAACTAACTCCCCACTGGGCTAAGTCATGGGTGGCCCCGTGTCTACCCCAGACACCAACGGCCACCGTCGTGGAAAAACGGTCCCAAACGGGGACATGAGCTCGAAACCAACTACGGGCACACAAGACTTATGCCGTCCTACCTGATCAGGGCAGCGCCCGCACATAACCTTCCCTCGTTGGAGGCACCAGCGAGAGGCACGACAATAGACCCAGTTAGGGCCTGCCCATAACAAGCAAATGTGGCTGCACTGGAAAAAGCTCGATTTGGTGGCACTATGACTCGATCCCATCGATGACGGAGGATGTTTGTTATTAAGTCATCTTATTAACTTCTCCATCACCAATCATCATGCGAGAATTTTTAACATGAATGCAACAACGAGCATGCAACATATGAATGCTTTAATAAAATATCACGCTTCTCAAGTGAACAACTATAGCACAAAGAACCCGACAATACCAAGTACTAGCATACCAACTGTGCACTACAATCATCATAACATTTGTAAAGATGACATGAAAATAAAGTAGAGTAGTGACATGGAATTATGAATAACAATATTCTAATTATCATGGCAAAAGATATCATGAAAACACCAGCATGCAAGTTAAGCATAACGAAATAACTGCAAACGAAAACGATAAGAAACAACTGTAACTACACACACACACACACACACAAGGTGCAAGCAAAGCCAACATGCAAGTTCGGGGCTCATGATAAGAGGTTGGCTTGCCTGGGGGTCGAGGAACACTCCGGTAATAGATACGATCAACTCGCGGAAAAATTTGCGGGAGAACAGTTCTCTCTCAAAGGGGCTAAATTATAGCAAGGGTAAAATGGGCATTTTTAGGAATGTGCAAACATCAAGAGAATGGTCCCATCAAAAAGGGCACGACAAACAGAGAAATTGAGCATTGGAATCACCTCATTCGGAGCTACTGTTGAAAAGATACGGACGTTTAAGGCTCAGGGACTAGTCCGTAAAAATATTTCTACAAACAGGTCCCTGGCAGTTTAAACAGAACGTGTCTTTTCTGAAATACACTTTCGGTGATTGAAAGCGTATTTATGAAATACTCTTTCGCGTGGGGAAAACGGATTCATGGCAGGGCGCCGCCACTTATCCACGCTGGCAGGACCGGTCAACACAGCAGAGGTGGGGCTGGGCGCCTGGGTCACTGCCAGGTGGGGTCAGGGAAAAGTGTGGGGCCTGCCTGGCCAGTTCAACGTCGCTGCCTAGCCGTCTCCTTCTTCTCCCGCTCAGGATCGAGCAAGGCAGAGAGAGGGGATTGCCCCGACGGTGATCGCCGGCGACTCCGGCCACCGCTCACGATGGCCGACCTACCCAGATGCTTAGAATGAAGAGGCGCATCTCAGGGTGGTAGCCTTTGCCTCCGACATGCACCGGACTAGCCGCGGTTGAGCTCGCCGCGGGAAGGAGCTTTGGTCGCCGGTGAAGTGGGGGCTATGGTGGGGAAAAGGAGGGGTCGAGGCCACGGAGAGGTCCGCCGGAGCCATGGGAATAGAGTGGTGGAGGTGTGATGGAGGGAGGGCCGTGGCATCGCCGGAATTGAGCAAGATCCGAAGCTGTGGCCACGGCGGCGGTGGTGGTCGAGGAGCGACTCCGGGGAGGGATGAGTGGCTTGGGGAGGCTTGGGGAGAGGCGGAGGGGCTGCTGGAGATCTCAAATGGCCTCGGGTGGGCTATATATTGCCGGGGCAAAGGCACCCGAGCCGAGCTCCGTCGAGCGAGTCCGGCCACGGCTCTGCCGTCCGCAGTAGTCACGGGGGAGCACGGGAAAGCGACGAGGATGGTGCGGACGAGCGCTAGAGGCTCATGGAGACGAACAGCGCTCGAAGACGAACGGAGGAAGAAGACGATGGCCACAATAGCGCACTGTTTGGTCGTTGGCACGGCTCATCGGAGAAGAAAACGAAGGGGGCCAGAGGTCCAGGGGAAAACGACGTTGAGGGAAAGCAGTAGGGCATTAATGGCGAGGCGAGAGACGGTCGGAGCAGTGCTGCCGAGGCGAACAGTGGCTAGACCACCATTTTGGCTCGCTGCCCCCGTGGTCACCACGGACAAGGCGCGCTCTGGAGTTTTTTTACTGATGCCAACTCATGTCTACCGCATAGTCCGTCGAAGATAGAGTGTTACTACGGTAAAGAAACAGGCAAAGACAAAGGGAGATGAGTAAACCAAGCTCCACAAGTTTACTGTTGCAAACATGACAACATCCTAGAGGTAAAACCAGAGAGGTTAAATTGTAAATTTGTTGTCTGGCGGGCTTAGGGTAGTGAGGACTACGGTTCTGGGGGTTACGAGGCCATTAGGACAATTATTTAATATAGTTGCTTTGCAACTACCAAAATATGTCCATAAAACAAAAGAGGAAGAAACACTCACTAGGAGTGTTGGATTGAGCTATAACTTGGAGCAAGATAAAATATACTTGCTTCACAAACTGAAAATTTGGATAGAAAACAAGAATTGCTCCTGTGCTCACATAGCTCAATGAAATGAGCTGAATTTGGGTGGAGGCTAATTATTTGAGATACTTGAGAAGATGGCAAAGTTTCATCCCATTTAGATACTCTATGAAGGTACTTCCTTCACAAAGTTACCATCTGGTCAGAAATTTCAAAAATAGCATAGGGAGCTAGGATGATTAGATTGAGCTCATCTTTGGTATCCATGGGTGATTTATCAATATTAATCACCCTGCCAGATTGCAACTCAAAAGGAGTTATGAATAAGGCACTTACTTTGCAAAATTTCAGAGAAGGCAGAACCTTGCATTGGATCATGTGCCCAATTTTTGATCTTGGAGCATGTGATAAATATGGAACTAGTGATAATATAGCAAGGACAAGCTCCACAATTTATGTGGGAATTTTCTCTGCTATAAAAATAGTAGTTCCTTTAGAAAATGGCAGAAATGCAATATTGGTATTAAATAGGAAAAGGCAATTTTCCTTATTTAATTATGGCCAATATAATTGCCAGAGCTTGGATTAGGCATAATTATCAACTCCACCAATTCACATGAATTTAGAAGATGCCTAGCTATGCCTTTGGATTTTATTCCTCAGAAAGGCAAGAAGAGGAATAAATCACAATTCAAAAATATTGCATGGGACTTGGCAATATTTTTGTATATCCAAGGTTTAAAAGGATAGGAGGATCTTTAGGAACAGATGGGATGATCAACAGACCAAGGAAAATGATAGCCCCTTTGAAATCACAAAGGCCACATTCAAATTCCAAAATTTTGGAATTAGGGTTTGAGAGGGTTTAAGCTGATGCAACTGAGGTCTTGCCCACTGAAAAAGACATGAGCAAGTTTTGAAATGTTGGAAATGACAAGAAGTCTCAGAGTCTTCAGCAAAACTTAGGAGAAAGATTTTGAAAATGAGTGCTAGGAAGGAATAACAACACAAAAATTGATAACCCAATTTTGGGGCTGTTACACAGGTCTTCCCAACTTCCAATAGGGTTTTCTGGTAGGTTGTTTAACCAGTGCTGAGCTGGCCCCTTAAGTTTGAGGGGGAGGTATTTGATGGGATGTAGACCGTCACCGCGAGCCATGTGGATATGGAGAAGGAAGTCTTCGATCCATACTGCGGGATCCGCTGTGCCATCGTACAACTTGATGTTCACGGGTTTGAACCCTTCTGGGAACTGGTGCTCCATTACCTCATCGGTGAAGCATAGGGGGTGCGCGGCGCCTCTATATCGGGCCACGCCACGAAGCAGTTTGGATGGTGTCCATATGCGTTTTTTGGCCCAGGTGAGGTTGTATTTGTCGCGCCAAGCTTGATGGTTGTCTTCTCTTGCTGGGGCCCGCCCCCTTGATCCGTATATTGATCTAGTATGACTGGCTTTGTTATCCAGGTCCTGCTGTAGGTCATAGGTGTATCCTGTTGCTACTGTCTCTTTACCTTTACGGCGGGGTGGTGCAAGCGGGTGTTCGGCTTGAGTTGCCGGTTTGTCCCGGCCACCTGGTGGTCGGTCAAGTCCATTAGTAGAGTTACACTTGGGCGGTATAGGCTCTGGGGCCTCGTTATCGAATTGTGGCAGCAGTGTATGCTTTGGGTAACTCTTGGTTGGGTGTCCGAGGCCGTATTCCTCGGCTGCTAGGACATCAGCCCATCTGTCGTTTAGCAAATCCTGATCAGCTTGAAGATGCTTCTGCTTCTTTTTCAAGCGTCTTGCCGTGGCTATCAGCCGACGCTTAAAGCGCTCTTGTTCGAAGGGTTCCTCTGGCACGATGAATTCTTCGTCGCCAAGGCTCTCGTCTTCTTCGGAGATCGGTATGTAACTACCATCCTCCGCGCCCTCATTCCCAGTGGGATCGTCAGGGTCGACTTGCCCCTCCTCCCACTCATCATGTTCGGATTGTGGTTCGACAGGGGCTTCTTGGTCTTCGGTGTTATCTGGAGTGTTATTGTCTCTGGTGCCAGTATTGCTGTCTTTTTCTCGACGCGGTTTAGAGCGCCACCGCTGACGAAGACGCTTTGGTGGTGCCATAGGATAACTATCCTCGACTGGGTCCTTCCCACCTTCGCCATCATTTTCTTTGGGTGTGTCCACCATGTATACATTATATGTGGAGGTAGCCGTCCAGCGTCCGATAGGTGGCGGGTTCTGGCTTTGTTCTTCTCCGGTATCGTCGTCCATGCCATCGATGTCTTCAGAGGCATAATCAAGCATGTTGGTTAAATCCTCAACAGTGGCTATGAAGTGGGTGGTGGGTGGGACGTAGAATTCCCTGCACTCATCCCCTAGTGCGGGCTAGGCATAGTTCGGCAGCGATCCTTCTGTAATGGCGAGAGACCGCATTAAGTCCAAAGCCTCTTTTAAGGGGGAGGTATGGTCGGGGAAGCGATAATCCGTGGAGCGGGGCAGGACAGGGCTTCCCTGGTCGAGCTTGTGTAACACATAGCTCGAGAGTTCGGAGCTGGTGCATGGAGGTGAGTCCGGCTCGGTGAGGATAAAGGGGGCCAGGAGTGATTCCAGGCCGACCGGCGAAACGATCCCCTCCGTGTCTCCGGTGCTGAGATCTATGGCTGCAAAGAGCCCAGGGGCTCTAATCTCCCGTCTTCAGGCTCGGTGAGGAGTTCCAGATCTGAGGCCGGAACTGCGGTTGAAGCCGCGAACCCTTGGAAGATCAAGTCTTCTCAGATATCAGCGACATAGTTTAGATTTCCGAAACTGATCTGATGACTAGGGGCGTAGTTGTCGATCTATTCCAGCTGACTAATCGAATTGGCATGCAGTGCGAAGCCGCCGAATACGAAGATTTGGTCGGGGAGGAAAGTCTCCCTCAGGGCGGAATTGTTTTGGATGGTTGATGGAGCCATCGAGCCTTCTAGTGATGACACAGTGGAACTCTCAATGAAAGCACCAATGTCGATGTCAAAATCGGCAGATCTCGGGTAGGGGGTCCCGAACTGTGCGTCTAAGGATCGAAGGTAACAAGGAGGCAGGGGACACGATGTTTACCCAAGTTCGGGCCCTCTTAATGGAGGTAATACCCTACTTCCTGTTTGATTGACTATGATGAATATAGGGGTTACAAGAGTTGATCTACCTCGAGATCATAATGGCTAAACCCTAGATGTCTAGCTTGTATGATTGTGTTCTTGCCCTACAGACTAAACCCTCCGATTTATATAGGCACCGGAGGGATCTAGGGTTGTACAGAGTCAGTTATAGAAGAAGGAAAATACATGATCCGAATGCCAAGCTTGCCATCCACGCAAAGGAGGGTCCCATCCGGACACGAGGGAGGTTCTTCTATATTGTATCTTCATGGCTCATCAGTCCGGCCCGCATCACATAGCTCGGATGCCCGAGGACCCCTTAGTCTAGGACTCCCTCACCCACCATGTCTGAATGGGCTCAGAGGCGATCGTGTCACGTCTAATTAAAGTTACTAGTCTACCCCTATCGACAGCAGTGGGAATCGGGTCGATTAGGATGTGAACTATCAGGGGTACACATTAATTTCCATCTCGCAAACACTTGCTTCGGGCAGCTGACAAATGATAGTGGGTGATCTGCTGCATCTTCAAAATTTGGGAGAATTAGCATTCATGTTTACCCTGGGCCCTGGCAACTAAATTCAAATCCAATTTGTATTCGATTACAAATATCCATACATCATTCTACGTTTTGTTATTTATTTTTTCAAAACCACGACAAAGATTTATTCCACCTTTATGTATGATTATGATTTAGAAATGTCGTGATCTTCAAATTCAGTAGGTTGGATACACTTTGAGTCAAACTGTTATTTCATCCAATACAATATGCTCACACGAAAAACAGTTCACCTTATGTCAATCATACAAGTACTCAGGATTACCTCGCCTAAAAAATTTAGATGATTACAACACATGGACAACATAGGGGGTCTTATAACATAAACCATTCAGAGACATGACAACATGCAAGTATAATAATATAATGATAATTTCAACAGGTATCTGAAGAAGAATCGGGATTATCCTGGGCTTCAGATAGTAGAAGCAGCAGGACCTCCTCCATCTTCAAATGCAACATTCTTACTTTCTCCAATTCTTGGGTTGCTTGCATAATGCGTGCAGCTAATTGCATAATTTCCAGCCTCAAGATCAAGATTACCTCATTCATGACAGCCATACCATCTCTTTCTCCCTCTAGTAGAGCCTCAAGAACTATAATATCTGTGCTCAGACTGCTCTCCATGGTGTTGCCTCTGAACTGCTACCATCTGGTAACATGGATGGCGCACTACTTCCACAAATAGATTCTAGGGTTGTACATTGTGTCCTAGTGTGAACGGCATCCTGAAAGGTTTCCGCTGGACATAAGTAAGAGATAGTTATCACATGATCCAGGTAGTAAGCTTACATGGTAAATGACATACGAATTATTGCCAATCATGGCAAGCTATATTAAAATGGTTCGAAGCAGCATCAGCCGAAAAACATTTAAAATGGTAAGATGAAACCAGGGATGTAAATGGAAAATAAACAGCATTTGTCAGTCCCATCTAGTTAGTTTTTGCTAGCTCCCTAGTTCATTTTCCTCAAAAAACAAAAAGCTCTTTTGAACTATCATACCACTACTGGACTTTAATCGGGATTAAACGTGACCCAGTTGACATCCCTAGTTGAAAGGGAGTGTACCAACGCTATATTAAAGTTGCCAAGGCATCTAAGTAGTTGAAATAATCGGAGAAAGCACTTAACAGTGTGGCCTCATATAAACTACGAAGATAGTCTTGCGATGAAGTTCATTGGAAAAGTTAAGGAGTCAAATGAACTAGGCATGCATTTCTTTACGATAGTATAACAGGCACTGCTGACATATTGGCCAACTCAGGTATAGCCTAACAAGTAACAAACAAGCATTCGAATCAAGCAATACAACAAAGCAGACAACTGAACTATTTGTAATTTTGTAGGATTATAGGTTGAGGGCACAAGCCAAGAAAGCAGCCCACAAACATTACATTTGACATGTACTAAAACACACTGGCTTACCATATGTTGCTGTGAAGCCTCGCAGTTGTTGCAATGTTCTTTGAAGATATCGTCAACATCCCGTGGTTGCAAATCTAGTTGTTGTAGTTTATTCTGCACCCTCTATTTAGGTAAAATTAATTTTAATCGCATGCACTAGTTCGAATTGATCATCAATGGTTCATCTAAACTAATGAAAGAAGGGTGTGTGCTTACAGGACAATATATGTGCTTCACTCTATTTTTATGCTTGTTTGAGGTGCCAGCCCCAAAAGAACAAATATTTTGCTTGATGGGGTTAACAGCTCCATAATTAATAGAAGCATCAAATTAGTGATGCAACTTGGGAAGATCAAGAATGCACAAAAAAGTAGGGTCTGTTTGGTTGGAGACTAGCGTGGCCAAGCCAAAGTGTGGCCAGGCACACAAGTATGGAAAGCCACACACGTGTGGTCAAGAAATTGGACGCCAAACTTTGGAAAAAGTTGGCAAATAAATTGTCTCTATGACAAGTGGGTCATAGGGGCAATAAAGTGTGGCAAAAACCAAACACAAGCCAACTAAACTGTGGCTGCCAAACTTTGGCTTGGCAAACTTTGGTTGGGAACCAAACAACCCCGTAATGAGCAGAGGCTCGGAGTAGTGATGTAATAGCTAGCATCAGAAAATGTAGGGTAAAACAAACAAAAAGCAGTGGAACCACATGCTAGTTTGTTGATGTGTAATTAAGCATAGAGAACATGAAGTAGTATGATGGAACCAATAGGTGGCATCAAAACAACACCATTATCATAAATATAGCATGCAAGAAGTAAAATAGTAGGTAGTGATATCTAGGAAGTACAGTAATACTTAGGATAAAAGTAAAGCACTGTAACTATATGTGCACTCGTTTGTAATTTAGTACATGTAACATGTTCACTGCCAGAAGTATGGCCCTACAGGTGCAAGCAAAATAACGCGTCTCATGAAAAATTGAATGATGACCTGAAGATATTCAAAGGTGTGGTGCTTATGCTAAGAAAGTGAACGTAGGCGTTGGACGTTGGATAATATTACCTGATTCTCAACTGTGTATGGGTATCGTTGTCATACTTGATAGCTAAGGATCATCGATGGTGCTCGTGTTGCGGTTGAGTTTGGGCCACCTGTCACCGTTGCTGAAGCGGCTCCGATGCTTCGGGTGCGGTGCCTGTCGACATACAAGAAAGCTCATGTGTGGTAAGTGAACAGTTCCACGATAAAGAAGAGAAAAACCAAAGGAGTACAAATAAAAATAACCTGATGAGGCTGCGGCATCAGTAAAGCAGGGTCGGCTGAATTGAATATGGTGTTCATGGAGCGGGTCCGGTGCAGTTGACAAAGGCGTCGGCGAAGCACATCCGGTGCGATGTACAGTGCTTTTGGTGAGGCAGATCTGTTGTGGCAGACGAGGGCTTGTATGAAGGGCCAGCGATGTGGCAGACGAGGGAGTCAGTGAAGGGCCTACACTGTGGTGGACGAGGGCGCCGGTGAAGTAGATCCGGTGCGGTGGACCATGATGGCGGTCAAGGAGATCTAGAGTGGTGCACAAGCGATTCGCTGAAGCAGTTCCGGTGAAGTGGTGAGTTGGCAGTTGGGGGTTCCAAGGTGCAGAAGGTAGATCCGGCTGGGTGTGAGGTCCACTACTAAGACAGAGGACTAGATGCAGTGGCTTGGCGTGGTTGGGGCTGTAGGGGAGGGGAAGGGGAGGGGCTCTGGGGAAGAATGTTGGGGGAAAAGAGGGGAAAACAATGCAGTTACCAAAGCAGCCATTTTCCATTCCGGTGGCAGGGGTAAAATAGGAATATTGCAGGGCTAAACTATCGGGCGCGAGATATTTCGATGTGAGCAGGAAGTTTGAAAGCTTTTGGCTCCTGAAATTAAGTGTTCTGCTCTTGTATGTCCGACTATGATATCATGGCCGAGAATTTATTTGTTTTGCATGCAAAAAAAGTGCAAGTTTCATAAATCAATGTCTCCAACTCGAAACTTAGATTCTCCATTCAATTCAAATATGGATCATTGAGCTAGTGCAAGCATATACCATCATATGATCCAATTAAAATGAAATTCCAAATGTGTTTATCCTAAATATGATGACAAAAACAAAAATGTGTATGTGTATGAATAAAGTGAATGATTATAAAGTTTGAACATGCCCATATGTGTATATCTCTAGGTTTGATATATGAATTTGAAATCACGAAATCCCGGCTTAAAAATGTACCTCCGTTTAAATGAATTACAAAAGCTAATGATGGAGTTGAATTCCAAAATTCCAATCTTAGGGTTGTAATTCTGCTACTTCAAAGTATATCACGCATGTTCGAAAGTATCGTTATCTCATAGTCCAAAATTTGAAACAAATTGATCAACCATGAGTGCACACACTATTGACCATATATATCTCTATTATGTTAAAGTCTCTCAAATATAAACACCTCACTCTTTATCTGAAGCCACCCCCCCCCCCCCCCCACACACACAAGTTGTTCTCTCCCCCAGACACGAACACACAAGCACATTAACATCCCCCTCTCTTCTAAAGTCCGGACCCCAATATAGGTCTCTATCACTTTGTCTCTCGGGCATGCACACATCTCTTCCCCCACTCTTTAGGTATCCCGGCATCTCTCTTTCCCAAGCACACACACTATACAGAGTGTATCTTTTCCATACACACAAAATCTCGCCCCCAAACATCAATCTCCCTAGTTATGTGGTTCTCGCAGACTCACCTCACACACCACCCCCACTGCAAACAAGCACACTTTGTCTCCTTGTGCACTACTCTCCTCTTTCTATCTCTCCCACATGTGGACCCTCCCTAGCTCCTTCCCTATATACATATATGTCGTGACTCTTTCCGTAACTCCCTAATGTATCATCTTTCTCAATCTCGCACGTTGTTCTCTACACCATCTATTCTAGATCTCTCATGAAGTCCCTATCACACACACGATGACTCGCTTCCGTTGCGTCTCCGTACACATGCCACTTTCGAACAACATCAACATTGTCTCCCTATCTATATGCCACTTCTGCACAAAAACGACCCCTCTCTCCCCCTTTCTTCCTCTCTCTCCCTCGCTAGCTCTCTCTCTATCTCGCTCTCACACCCCTATCCCACACACACTTGATGTCTCTTCCAAATACTCTGCTACCCGCCCGCACCCATGCTATCATGTCACACCATTCCCCCTTCCCTATACTAGGTTTACATCATTAGTGGTCTTTCTTCTGCACATACACACACTCCCTCTCACACACATGCGCATGCACAAACACACACAGACACGCACAAACACCCATCTATCTGGATCCTTCTTTTAAGACACACACCCTTGCATATTCTCTCTAGCTCTAGGTATGTATATACCCCCCTCTCTCTAGCTCAGATGCACATCAAAATTCTCCATCTCTCTCACTCACACAACTCTCCCCATATCCGCATGTGTATCTCACACACTCACTCTCAGATTATGTCTATGTGTCTCCATGTTACACAACACAAAGCCCCATGCACATGTCTCTCTCTATCCTCCACACACAGAGACACAAAGAATCTCTTATCATTGCCTCAGTCTCTACACATATCACACACGCACGCTGTCTCTCTCTCTCTCGCACACACGCTCAATAAAGATTTTCCTGTGAATAACTTACCGTCTATTCACCAAAAGTCGTGGCAGTACGACGAACACGAGACACAAAAAAGAATAAATCTACATGTGCATAGACCACCTAGTATGACTACTAGGACTAGAGCAAGCCGAAAGCGAGCCTCCGTCATCCCCTCCTTATTGGCGACGGGAAAACCTTTTGCTTTACACAGTCGAGAAGTCATCGTGCTAAGGCCCCACAAGCTCAGCCGTTGAATAGAATGTAGATTCAAGTTTATGGAAGCAAGTATCGATAATACGTTTGTATCTCCATACATATATCTCTTCTCTTGTAAAAAAACTGAGTTGGTGATGATGGTATGCCTGCCATCTTGCAAAAATGCCAACCCGCCACACTTTGAGAGAGACGAGGAGGGAGAAGCAATACGGGCTGCTGGATTACTAGAGATAGGTGTCGCATGGAAGCCAAGAAATATGGTGATAGCGTGGGTTAGCCATGTACTAGTATGATGTAACTACACTAGGCTGTCGTGTTTCGTACTCTTCCAGTCCAGTGTGGAGATGATTGGTTGATTTTATATCGCTGAATAATATAAAATATTATGAGTGCAGACGCTCCACCACGAGGTTCCTTGCTCCTTCTCAGTCGTCGGGAATCTATGTTCTTCCACTCTATTTTTTTACGTGAGCTTTGTTCATCGTTTTGCCAACACGCGAGACATCTAGCATCAAGGTGCACGTGTCATGCAAGGATCGTTCCATCTATATGAAGAACACATGGGACTGGAACTACGAGACGGACATGTACCCAGGAGTGGACGTACGAACCTGAGTAATGTAGCACAGTAATTGAAGTAGAAAGGCACAAATGATATGAACATGCGTGGCATATAGGGTGTGTTTGGTTGTGTTCTCGTTTCAGCATAGTTGTTCTGTAATGCCCCGGATGCAACTTTCCATATTCGTAACTCCAACTCTTGCCTTTTCCGGAGATGCTATATGATATTTCCTCCGTGGTTGGGTTTTGTCTGTTGTTTTGCATTTTGTTCTTGTTATGCATCTCATCTCATAGCATCATGCACATTGCATCGGCGTCGTTTTTATAAAACTTGCATCCGTTCGTGTTTCCCAGGTCCTCTCCGTTGTCCGTTCGGAGTCCAGACACACTCGCACGCGCCCGCGGCACCTCCGAAATATTATTTTATAAGTGGCATAAAAATGTTCTCGGAATGGGTTGCAACTTGTCATGCGGTCTTATTATAGTGTAGACAGGCCGCCTGTCAAGTTTCGTCGCATTCGGAGTCCGTTGACTGCCCAACCGTTAAATATGTAACCGCGATATAGTCGGTATATTCGTCGGACGTTTCGGTCTCCGAAACCATTGCCGGGCTGCCTTCTCCTCTCTCTTCTCAGCCCAACCCCCTCTTTGCACAACCACCGACCCCCTCGTGTGTGCGTTCGAAAATTGTCCCGAACCTGACCCGCTCTATCGTTACCGTTGGATCCGAATCATCCCCAAACATCCCGAAAACATCTTTGTTTTCTTTGTTGGACTCCCCTAAGCTAATTATTCTCGTCCGTCTGATTTCGATCGGAGGGACCGGATACCCCCTAACCTAATCCACCAGCCTTTATAAACAGTCTAACCCTAAAACCTAGGGACCTTGTCCCATCCGCCCCATCCCCGCGCCGCCACTCTCTTCCTCGGGATCCTCCCAGATCCTCATCGTCCAACCCCGCACAGCGAAGCCTCCACCTTCTCCTTGATTTCCCCCATCCGCCACTCCTCTGCTCGATCTCCCCTGTCACCCAATCCATCGATCCCCTCCAACCAGAGCCCTCTCACGGCCTCCCGCTCGATCCCTCCCGAGCGCCTCCTCCACGCCGTGCTCCTTCCCCGAGCCCTGCGCCTTGCTCTACGCCATGGCGTTCCCCATGGAGATCCAAGCCAAAGCCTCCACCGCCACCTCCTCTGCTCCCGAGGCCCGAGCGTCCTCTCATCCAGGAGCACGAGCCCCTCGTCATCGCGCCGCCCTGGCGAGTGTGCTAGCCGGCAACCTCGCCGGACCACCAGATGAACCAGGCCGCCCCTCTGCTCCCCTCCGTCATCCCCTTTTTCCTTTCCTTCTCCCTCTCGCATCTCTCTCTCTTTTGCTCCCAGGGACCGACGCCATGGACGCCATGCTCAAGATCCACCTCGTCGCCGTTTTGCACCCGTCCCAGCCTGGAAACGGACGGATCCGTCTTCCCCGTGTCTGTCCCCTACCTCTCCGCCTCGCCAGAGTCCAGCACATCGCCGGCTGCGCCACCTCAGGACGAGCCCTGCCCCGCCATGGATGCTGCCATGGACGCCGCCTTCCCACTCCCGGCGCCCCTTCCTCAACCCTGCCTGCAAGTCGCCTCCTCCTCGTCGTGTTGGAGGAGACGAACGCCTCGCAAGCCTCTGCCCGAACCACGCCGGCCCGCCGCTTCCCGTGCCTGCCTCTGCCTGCGTCCTCTGCTTCTTCCAGGACGAGGCACCCGCTCGCACGCGCGTTGACCAGCTCCAGCGCGTGGGTCGCGCCCAGCTCCACCAGATCCAGCCAGCCCAGCATCGCAAGGCCCGGCGCCCCTTCCAGCCGGCCTGCCAGGCCTCCTCCACCGAACGGGCTGAAGCCCATGGGTGAGCTGCCCCCAGCCCTCTCCTGTATGCTGTTGGCCCAGCAGATTTGGCCCATGCATGTTTTTTTTCTTTCCTGCTGCGAATTTAACCTTATCCAGAAAAACTGCATATTTACAGATTACCCCTTTTGTTCATGCATCTAATAACTTCACAATCATGCATCGGATTAAAACAAACTGTACATGTAAAATGATCAGAAAATTGTCTAGATTAATAATATGTCACTTTCATCCATGTTTAAAATGTTTAAAATGCTGGTTGTATTTATTTTGCATAATGCCATGTTAAAATGCTTTATTTCATAACTAAATAACCGTAGCTCCATTTTAAATAAACTTTATATGTAAATGGGGTGGAAAAATGCCTAGTTTAACATGGTCCACTTTATTTTCCTGTTTAACAAACATAAAATTGTATTTAGGGCAGAACAGTACCAAATCCATAATTTGCACATGGGGTTTTTCCGGAATTGTTGTTTGTTGTTTCCGGCCTCATTTAAACTTGCCTAGATAGGTAGTTTCATTATGTTTCACCCTCTTGCCATGTTTAACAACATTTAATATTGTTTGGTAGCATAACCGAGATTAAACTAAATACTTGCATGTGGTGTTTCTTCAATATGCAACTCGTTGCATATTGATCTCCACTTAACTTGTAGTATTGTTTGTTGCACTTGCTATGCCATGCCTCATTAAACCGGACATGCATCATACTTGTTTGTGCATCATGCCATGTTTATGCTTGTGCATTTACCATGTTGTTTGTTTATTTCCGGTGTTGCTTCTTAGTTCCGGTAACGTTGCATTCGTGAGGATTTGTTCGACTACGTCCGTTCGTCTTCGTCATGGACTCGTTCTTCTTCCTTGCGGGATTTTAGGAAAGATGACCGCTACCCTGGATCTCACTACTATCATTGCTATGATAGTTGCTTCGTTCTATCGCTATACTGCGTTACCTATCTTTTGCTCATCAAGCCTCCCAAATTGCCATGAACCTCTAACCTTTGACACCCTTCCTAGCAAACCGTTGATTGGCTATGTTACCGCTTTGCTCAGCCCTCTTATAGAGTTACTAGTTGCAGGTGAAGTTGAAGATTGCTCCATGGTGGACAGGATTTTGGTTGGGATATCACAATATCTCTTATATTATTAATGCATCTATATATTTGGTAAAGGGTGGAAGGCTCGGCCTTTTGCCTGGTGTTTTGTTCCACTCTTGCCGCCCTAGTTTCCGTCATAGCGGTGTTATGTTCTCGGATTTTGTGTTCCTTACGTGGTCGGGTGATTTATGGGACCCCCTTGACAGTTCGCTTTGAATAAAACTCTTCCAGCAAGGCCCAACATTGACTTTTACCATTTGCCTCACCACCACCTACTTTTCCCTTGGGAGTCGCTCTCTCGAGGGTCATCTTTATTATAGCCGCCTTGGGCCAGTGCTTGTCTAAGTGTTAGTCCGAACTAGAGCCCTTTGCAGCGCCCCCTCAGGGAAACTTGAGGTCTGGTTTTAGTTGTACGGATTGCTCATCCGGTGTTGCCCTGAAAACGAGATATGTGCAGCTCCTATCGGGATTGTCGGTGCATCGGGCGGTCTTGCTGGTCTTGTTTTACCATTGTCGAAATGTCTTGTAAACCGGGATTCCGAGTCTGATCGGGTCTTCCTGGGAGAAGGTCTATTCCTTCGTTGATCGCGAGAGCTTGTCATGGGCTAAGTTGGGACACCCCTGCAGGGTATAATCTTTCGAAAGCCGTGCCTGCAGTTATAGGCAGATGGGAATTTGTTAATGTCTGGTTGTAGATAACTTGACACCAGATCCGAATTAAAACGCATCAACCGTGTGTGTAGCCGTGATGGTCTCTTCTCGGCGGAGTCCGGGAAGTGAACACGGTTTCTGGGTTATGTTTGACGTAAGTAGGAGTTCAGGATCACTTCTTGATCATTGCTAGCTTCACGACCGTTCCGCTTGCTCTCTTCTCGCTCTTATTTGCGTATGTTAGCCACCATATATGCTCAGTCGCTGCTGCAGCCTCACCACTTTACCCCTTCCATTCCCTTTAAGCTTTGCTAGTCTTGATACCCATGGTAATGGGATTGCTGAGTCCTCGTGGCTCACAGATTACTACAACAACAGTTGCAGGTACAGGTTATGCAATGATCATGATGATCATGACGCGAGAGCGATGCTTGCTTGCGTTGAGTTCTTCTTCTGCTTCTTCGATCAGGGGATAGGTTCCAGGTCGGCAGCCTGGGCTAGCAGGGTGGATGTCGTTTGATTTTCTGTTTGTGATTCATCCATAGTCGGATGATGCTCTTATGTATTGTGATGTTGTATTCATGTGGCATTGTATGCCTTATGTATGTGTCCCCATGTATTATGTAATGTTGATGTAATGATATCCACCTTGCAAAAGCGTTTCAATATGCGGGTCTATCCTTGGTGGGACCTTCGAGTTCCTTTTGGATAGGGTCGCATATTGGGCGTGACAAGTTGGTATCAGAGCCTCGACCGACCATAGGAGCCCCCTTGATTGTTGGCCGTTGTTGAGTCTAGAAGAAAACTATTTTGAGTCTTAGGATTATATATAACGGAGAGTAGGATTCTTTTTACTCCTCAGTCCCTTCGTCGCTCTGGTGAGGTCTCCTGACGTAGATGTTTTGACTTTCCTCTCCTAAAATTTCACTATTTTTTTTAGGATCACGCGGGTATCTTGGAATCGTTCCGATGGTTTTGTGATGAGAACATTATTCTTGGTGCCTCCTGTCTATTTATGTGGCTTTGACCCGGGGAGTCGAGCTCTGAGGTGTTGTCGTCACAGTTTTATCGTTGCAGTTCTGGAATACTTGAGCTTTGCCGACATCGAAAATCTCTTTTGTACAGTTGTTGGTGAGATAACCACGATAACCCAGTACTGAGGGCGAGCTCGGGAGTATTGCCATAACTCGTATAACGGATGCTTTACGAAGGTTGAGGTACACGATTTCCGAAGGTTTCTTGGTTATGTGTTGATGGATGGATACAGCTGGATGTAGGGATTGTTAGTTTGGGTGAGATATATTGCTTCCCCTGTATCCCCAACACCTGATTGCATAACCAGAAAGTTTCGGGAGTTTATAGGTGGGAATTCAAGTAGCTCCTAGGATATCTTTCCGCAGATGCTTGATATGGGATTGGGTAAATCTCTATCATATGTATTTGTTCCGGCTTATTCTGCAAGCCAAATCCTTTGTTTTGTTTTATTTGTGGTATTCGAGTTGCTTCGAAGTCAAATGTTGAATTCCATACCTTTCAAGTGGTGTTCTCATATTTCTATGGGAGTACTAATCCTTTTGATCATCGAGATTGTCATGTCAATTCTTTTCCAATCCGGCGTGCTTCTCTTCAAGTGGATCCGATCATTTTCAACATTCGCAAGATCAACTCTAAGTTTTCTCACCGGTGTTTGTTTCATCCATCCCAAGTTGTTTTTGTTTTTCCCGCCCTCCCACCCTTTTTCTTCAAGGACCCAGATTTCTTAATCAAGTATCCATTTATTCATGTGAAGTCTCTTCACTCTTTTCAATCAATGTTTTGATCCGGTGATCCCTCATGAAGATGCTCACGAGCTTCAAGTTCATCAATCTGCATTCTCGTATTCCTCTCCGGTGGATTTAATTCAAGCTTTCGGTGTTGATCATATCCCTTTCCTCGTTTCAAATGTTTTTCCACGTCGGTGCACCTCTTAATTGCTCACCTCTTGCTATTCATTTGATCCGGAGTGTTTGAACATATCTCAGAAGGCTCGTCTTTTCATTCAAGATCCGTTCAAGCTATTTGGAGATTGTTATCTCATTCAAGCTATTTAATTAAACCGGTGCAATCTCTCCTTAAAATCATTTCCAACGGTGTTTTCTTTTGAGTGGGCCCTAACCCACAGGTCTTTTCCCAGGATCTTACCTGACTCTTCTAATTATTCCGGAGCCATTCCTAATTCTTTTCAAAGTGTGACGTAAGAATGAACTTCATCAGTCAGATGTTTTTCCAAGATCAATTTCAAATCATTTTTCATTGTTGGCTCAACCTCTTCGCTTGTCATTCTTCCGGAGTATCTCAGCAATTTTTGTGGTGTTTCTCGTCGTCATTTGAAGACCAAAGAAGAGTTTTCCTCCAAATCTTATTCGTTTCTCTCAAAGATTCATGGTTCTAGCTTGATGCCATCCTCTCATAATTGTTTTTCGATTGTGAGAATTTTTTTCATCCATCCGGAGCAATTCAAGGTCTTTTCAGATTGATTCTCTGTAGCCCATCATCTCAGAATTATTCATTCAAGCTTTCAGCTCTCGTTCTCCAAATCATACCGGTGCATCGTTCAAGTATTATCTAATCAGCTCGGGATCTCTGCGTTCACTTGTATCTAAATTCTCTCAAGTATCTTCGTTCATTTTCAAATTCTTCCCGGTGTTTCTTTATCTTTTCTTCGTTCATTTTCAATTCTTACGGTGGTTCGTTCAAGAGTTCTCTTTTCTTGGTTATCATATCGAATCATTCGTTGTTTCCAAATTCCACCGAGGGTTCCTTGAAGACCTTCACAAGTTTATGCTATATCTCTCTTAATTCTTTCTACGAGAATAAGTAGTATGCCAAATCCGTTGCTTGTCATCAATCTAAATTGGTGAAGGATATGCATGACATAAATCTTATTCTTATTTTCCTCAAGGTGATTCAATTCTTTTCTTCCGGAGATTGTTCATGATGAAGTAATTCTCTGTTCTAGTGTTTCATCTTTTCATTTCCAGAGTTCCAAGTTTTCTTGGTTATATCGTCGCAAAGCTCCATCTAAATCATCACAAGGATTCACCTTGTGTTTTTAACTTCTCTTTCTTTCTATCATCCTTTTATTACCGGAGTTCTTCATGGAGGCTCTACATGGTGGTTCATCAAGTATTCCTTTCATTGTTCAATTGTTCTTCAAGATTTCTCTTGAAGTTATGATCCGCCAAGCCATACTTCAAAATAAACATGGTGCTCAACACATGTTTTGTTTTGGGGAGTTCAAGCATTCTTCATCTTGCATTCCAAAGTGCAATTCTTTCTACCTTATCTTTTGAGATGGTGTTATGTCACTCTTGACAATTTCCTTCATGTTTCATGATTCATATGTTGTCAAGAATGAGGTATTTAAAATCCATCAATCTCTTTGTTGGAGTTATCTTGGGTTATATTTCACCTAAAGCCTTCCATTGGGAATGTTGCTATTTGTGGTGCTTATCATTGATCCAAGCTTTCTCCTTATCCTTCTCGGTGAAAGAGGTTTTTCATCTCTTCGTTGATCTCAAACAAGCAATTGTTTCTCGTTAGTGGCAGAATTTCACCTCAAATGTTGAGATGTTTCCATAAGCCCACTACAAGCTTATTCTTTTCGTTGTTGGTTTTCGCACAACCCCGTTATAACCATCTTGGAAGGGTGATTTCCAAGTTCATTTGTGGCATAAGATTTCATTTTCTTCTCCATTCTTTTATTCCAATAATCTAGCTTCTATTCTTTCTCCCAGAGACATTGTGATGTTGCTCTTTTCTCTCATCTTCTCGAATTGAGGATCATGTTCTTTTCGTGCTTATCCTTTTAATCGGAGTGTTGTATCATCTTTTCAATATCTTTTCATCTTATCAAGTTTTGCCCCCTTCACAACCGGAGTGCTGTCTGAAATCTTTTTTTTACCCCTTGTGCCATTCTTTCAATAGTTCCAGAGGTAGTGTGTTGTTGATCTCATCAAGTATCCTCTCATCTTGTAAGTTCATGTTCTATTCCTTCCATGTTCAACCGGAGTGCTGCCCAAATTCTTCCTCTCTCATCTTGTTTTAACCGGAGTGGTTTCGAATTCCTTCTTGTCCATTGTGCTCATCATTCATGTCTTGGCAACCTTCATGTTCTCGGATGTTCCTTGTTCCTCTTTTCTAACAGAGTGTTTTCAACTTTGTTCATCTTCGTTGTTTTCTTTCTTCATTTTGCTCAACCTCTCAAGGTTCATGGTTTCACTCGTTTGTCGAAGAGGCAACTTAGTTTTACCTCTTCTCGTCCTCTTCCGTTTCTCCCTGGTGCCATCCTAGATCTCGGGACGAGATCCTCTCGTAGTGGTGGAGTGTTGTAACGCCCCGGATGCAACTTTCCATATTCGTAACTCCAACTTTTGCCTTTTCCAAAGATGCTATATGATATTTCCTCCGTGGTTGGGTTTTGTCTGTTGTTTTGCATTTTGTTCTTGTTATGCATCTCATCTCATAGCATCATGCGCATTGCATCAGCATCGTTTTTATAAAACTTGCATCCGTTCGGGTTTCCCAGTTCCTCTCCGTTGTCCGTTCGGAGTCCAGACACACTCGCATGCGCCTGCGGCACCTCCGAAATATTATTTTATAAGTGGCATAAAAATGTTCTTGGAATGGGTTGCAACTTGTCATGCGGTCTTATTATAGTGTAGACAGGCCGCCTGTCAAGTTTCGTCGCATTCGGAGTCTGTTGACTGCCCAACCGTTAAATATGTAACCGCGATATAGTCGGTATATTCGTCGGACGTTTTGGTCTCCGAAACCATTGCCGGGCTGCCTTCTCCTCTCTCTTCTCAGCCCAACCCCCTCTTTGCACAACCACCGACCCCCTCGTGTGTGCGTCCGAAAATTGTCCCGAAGCCGACCCACTCTATCGTTACCGTTGGATCCGAATCATCCCCAAACATCCCGAAAACATCTCCGTTTTCTTTGTTGGACTCCCCTAAGCTAATTATTCTCGTCCGTCTGATTTCGATCGGAGGGACCAGATACCCCCTAACCTAATCCACCAGCCTTTATAAACAGTCTAACCCTAAAACCTAGGGACCTTGTCCCATCCGCCCCATCCCCACGCCGCCACTCTCTTCATCGGGATCCTCCCAGATCCTCATCGTCACTCCTCTGCTCGATTTCCCCCATCCGCCACTCCTCTGCTCGATCTCCCCTGTCACCCAATCCATCGATCCCCTCCAACCAGAGCCCTCTCATGGCCTCCCGCTCGATCCCTCCCGAGCGCCTCCTCCACGCCGTGCTCCTTCCCCGAGCCCCGTGCCTTGCTCTGCGCCATGGCGTTCCCCATGGAGCTCCAAGCCAAAGCCTCCACCGCCACCTCCTCTGCTCCCGAGGCCCGAGCGTCCTCTCGTCCAGGAGCACGAGCCCCTCGTCATCGCGCCGCCCCGACGAGTGTGCTAGCCGGCAACCTTGCCGGACCACCAGATGAACCAGGCCGCCCCTCTGCTCCCCTCCGTCGTCCCATTTTTCCTTTCCTTCTCCCTCTCGTCTCACATCTCTCTCTCTCTTTTGCTCCCAGGGACCGACGCCATGGATGCCATGCTCGAGATCCGCCTCGTCGCCGTTTTGCACCCGTCCCAGCCTGGAAACGGACGGATCCGTCTTCCCCGTGTCCGTCCCCGTGTCCGTCCCCTGCCTCTCCGCCTCGCCAGAGTCCAGCACATCACCGGCGGCGCCACCTCAAGACGAGCCCCACCCCACCATGGATGCTGCCATGGATGCTGCATTCCCACTCCCGGCGCCCCTTCCTCAACCCTGCCTGCAAGTCGCCTCCTCCTCGTCGTGTTGGAGGAGACGAACGCCTCGCAAGCCTCTGCCCGAACCACGCCGGCCCGCCGCTTCCCGTGCCTGCCTCTGCCTGCATCCTCTGCTTCTTCCAGGACGAGGCACCCTCTCGCACGCGCGTTGACCAGCTCCAGCGTGTGGGTCGCACCCAGCTCCACCAGATCCAGCCAGCCCAGCATCGCAAGGCCCGGCGCCCCTTCCAGCCGGCCTGCCAGGCCTCCTCCACCGAACGGGCTGAAGCCCATGGGTGAGCTGCCCCCAGCCCTCTCCTGTATGCTGTTGGCCCAGCAAATTTGGCCCATGCATGTTTTTTTTCTATCCTGCTGCGAATTTAACCTTATCCAGAAAAACTGCATATTTACAGATTACCCCTTTTGTTCATGCATCTAATAACTTCACAATCATGCATCGGATTAAAACAAACTTTACATGTAAAATGATCAGAAAATTGTGTAGATTAATAATATGTCACTTTCATCCATGTTTAAAATGTTTAAAATGCTGGTTGTATTTATTTTGCATAATGCCATGTTAAAATGCTTTATTTCATAACTAAATAACTGTAGCTCCATTTTAAATAAACTTTATATGTAAATGGGGTGGAAAAATGCCTAGTTTAACATGGTCCACTTTATTTTCCTGTTTAACAAACATAAAATTGTGTTTAGGGCAGAACAGTACCAAATCCATAATTTGCACATGGGGTTTTTCCGGAATTGTTGTTTGTTGTTTCCGGCCTCATTTAAACTTGCCCAGATAGGTAGTTTCATTATGTTTCACCCTCTTGCCATGTTTAACAACATTTAATATTGTTTGGTAGCATAACTGAGATTAAACTAAATACTTGCATGTGGTGTTTCTTCAATATGCAACTCGTTGCATATTGATCTCCCCTTAACTTGTAGTATTGTTTGTTGCACTTGCTATGCCATGCCTCATTAAACCGGACATGCATCATACTTGTTTGTGCATCATGCCATGTTTATGCTTGTGCATTTACCATGTTGTTTGTTTATTTCCGGTGTTGCTTCTTAGTTCCGGTAATGTTGCGTTCGTGAGGATTTGTTCGACTACGTCCGTTCGTCTTCGTCATGGACTCATTCTTCTTCCTTGCAGGATTTCAGGCAAGATGACCGCTACCCTGGATCTCACTACTATCATTGCTATGCTAGTTGCTTCGTTCTATCGCTATGCTGCGTTACCTATCTTTTGCTCATCAAGCCTCCCAAATTGCCATGAACCTCTAACCTTTGACACCCTTCCTAGCAAACCGTTGCTTGGCTATGTTACCGCTTTGCTCAGCCCTCTTATAGCGTTGCTTGTTGCAGGTGAAGTTGAAGATTGCTCCATGGTGGACAGGGTTTTGGTTGGGATATCACAATATCTCTTATATTTAATGCATCTATATATTTGGTAAAGGGTGGAAGGCTCGGCCTTTTGCCTGGTGTTTTGTTCCACTCTTGCCGCCCTAGTTTCCGTCATACCGGTGTTATGTTCCCGGATTTTGCGTTCCTTACGCGGTCGGGTGATTTATGGGACCCCCTTGACAGTTCGCTTTGAATAAAACTCCTCCAGCAAGGCCCAACATTGACTCTTACCATTTGCCTCACCACCACCTACTTTTCCCTTGGGAGTCGCTCTCTCGAGGGTCATCTTTCTTATAGCCCCCCCGGGCCAGTGCTTGTCTAAGTGTTGGTCCGAACTAGAGCCCTTTGCGGCGCCCCCTCAGGGAAACCTTAGGTCTGGTTTTAGTTATACGGATTGCTCATCCGGTGTTGCCCTGAGAACGAGATATGTGCAGCTCCTATCGGGATTGTCGGCGCATCGGGCGGTCTTGCTGGTCTTGTTTTACCATTGTCGAAATGTCTTGTAAACCGGGATTCCGAGTCTGATCGGGTCTTCCTGGGAGAAGGTCTATTCCTTCGTTGATCGCGAGAGCTTGTCATGGGCTAAGTTGGGACACCCCTGCAGGGTATAATCTTTTGAAAGCCGTGCCTGTGGTTATAGGCAGATGGGAATTTGTTAATGTCCGGTTGTAGATAACTTGACACTAGATCCGAATTAAAACGCATCAACCGCGTGTGTAGCCGTGATGGTCTCTTCTCGGCGGAGTCCGGGAAGTGAACACGGTTTCTGGGTTATGTTTGACGTAAGTAGGAGTTGAGGATCACTTCTTGATCATTGCTAGCTTCACGACCGTTCCGCTTGCTCTCTTCTCGCTCTTATTTGCGTATGTTAGCCACCATATATGCTTAGTCGCTGCTGCAGCCTCACCACTTTACCCCTTCCATTCCCTTTAAGCTTTGCTAGTCTTGATACCCATGGTAATGGGATTGCTGAGTCCTCGTGGCTCACAGATTACAACAACAACAGTTGCAGGTACAGGTTATGCGATGATCATGACGCGAGAGCAATGCTTGCTTGCGTTGAGTTCTTCTTCTGCTTCTTCGATCAGGGGATAGGTTCCAGGTCGGCAGCCTGGGCTAGCAGGGTGGATGTCGTTTGATTTTCTGTTTGTGATTCATCCGTAGTCGGATGATGCTCTTATGTATTGTGATGTTGTATTCATGTGGCATTGTATGCCTTATGTATGTATCCCCATGTATTATGTAATGTTGATGTAATGATATCCACCTTGCAAAAGCGTTTCAATATGCGGGTCTATCCTTCCTGGGACCTTCGAGTTCCTTTTGGATAGGGTCGCATATTGGGCGTGACATGTTCCCTCTTCATGCATTCTCAACTCAACACCCCTCTTCATGCATGCTCTCTTCATGCATGCTTCTAGTGTATTTGTGCTAAACTAATGTGGACTCATGCACCCTCCATACACTCCACCAAACACCCAAAAGTGGGTCGAGAAGGGAAGTCTTGGGCGGCATTTGTCTCTTATGTACTCCCTCCGTTCCAAATTACTCGTCATGGTTTTAGTTCAAAACCACGACGAGTAATTTGGAATGGAGGGAGTACCACTAAATGTTGTATGTGCAATGCACGGTGATGTTATGGAGTACGTGCCTAAGTACTCTACTACTACTATATTAGTTGGAGGCACATATTAGCTTTTATATTTGTTTACGTGTATGCCCCGAGACCTTCCAACTAGACGTGTATTTGTCTCCAGGTCACACTTTGTATTGTTCATACCAGTAGTACTACTACGTGTGGTCTCCGACCCAGAAGTGGAAGAAGTGAGACGCTCTACCACGCTATTTTTTTGCGCTGGGCTCTACCATGTTGTTCATGTCCCACTCCTTTCGTTGACGTGTGGGACATCCAGCATGTGCCATGTTTGGCACTCTTCGTCGTAAGAGTTGAAACCCTAGCATTCATTAGAATTAAAAAATAAATATAAATCAGCAGTGATACTATTTTTTTGTGAACTAATCAGCAGTGATACTATACCACGCGGTTACCTTGCTCCTCGATATCGGAAAGAATACTTCCGTTCTCCAACATGCGGGACGTCGACCATCCTGGTCCACTTGCCATGCATGCAGATCTCCAAGGGAGAGTCACCTCGGTCGTCCCGCCGCAGTAATAATGACTAATGAGCCGTCAAATCACAGTCCCAACCTTTCCCACTTTGAAGTTGCTCGGACAAAGGGACCATCATGACTTCGTTGAATTCCGCTTCTTGAAGAAAACTATTGTACCAACATTACTACTAGCTACAGTAGTTACTCCAACAGAGGCCTCCTTTCATTCATAGTATAGGAATTTTATAGGAATATGAAAATCATAGGAAGTGAGATGACATGCATCTCATTTCCTATAGAGAAAGAGATGCCATTTGATGCATAGGATAGGAATTTTCCATTGAGTCTAGGCTAATGTACTGGTAATTTTCTCTAAAAACTACGATAGTAACTAGTAGTACTGGTACATGCTCGTACTCAGACACACACACACACACACACACACTCTAACTACTAGTACTACTACTTCTCACATGCTGGCCAAACGCCGTCGTTCTCCTTCCCGGCTTTGCCGGTGACACCCCACCGTGCTTGGATCTCCGCCGAACTCTCCGTAGCAGCAGGTGCATCCTCTTCTTTCTTGCGACGGCAGACCTCTCTTTTCTTGAGTGCTTTCTGACTTTTCCGCTCCCTCTGTGCGGCTTTGGCCGCCTCTTGCTCTACCGCCCATTCGGCCTTGGCAGCTTCAAATGCCTCCCATGTAGGTATGAGGTCGCGAGCAGCGATGAACTCGGTACGGCAGGATGCCATCGCTTCCCTACCATTTTGTGTGCGATCGTGGGCGGCGAGGAAGTCGGCGCGGTGGGATGCCATCGCTTCCTTATTGGTTAGTGTGTGGCGCGGTGGCATGAACAACGCTTGGTGAGAGCTCTGGGGTGGAGTAGCCGGACATTCGTATAGTGCATTGGTTTGTCAAGAGCTCAAGGACAAAAGATGAAGGAAATTTGGGTTCCCCTTCAATCCTGGTCATTTATTACTAAGTAAAATGCATTGGCGGGACTTCATAGCTCACTTTGATCATTATATACGAGATATGGTGATTATACGGTCACTGGCTCAGCGTATAGCTTCGTATTTGTCTGGTTGACCAGTCAAATAGTCCGCATGCGCCTCATCAGCTTGTGTTCTTTATCTATCTATGCGGGCCTACTTCTTAGTGGAGAAAGAAATAAAAACCAAAATTATGCATATGTGGGGAATCAAACCATGGACTCATCGCTGCAACGCACACTCATCATCCAAATGAAAATGAAATACTTTGCACCAAACACTCACGCTCGCGCTATAAAATCATGCTAATGCATGCACGTCGCCCTCTCAATCAAAGTCCTGCTCATGGCGCAACGCAAATGGCTAGGCCATCACCTGCGCGCCCCAACGGTGCCTGACATTACTTTTTAGACGTTTGATGGATGCCTACGTGAACGTCGAGCATGTATTCACCTGGCTCAACACCAACGGTCATACTGGGAGCACCTTGCTCATGTATATCGTCCGTCACAACGACAATCTACAAAACATCCTATCTAGAAAGGGTACTATGGTACGGAGTATGTACTATCGTGAGAGACCGATCTTAGTGCCACTTCACACGAGTGTGTGTCTGATCGATTCGTCCATTATTCGTAAGTTATGCATGGTTGTGTGTTGTCTAATGGTGGTCGTCAAAGGCTAGCTGGCGACAAGAGTGGTTGCATGGACGCATGGTTGTCAATACATGCCGCATATGCTTCAAAGGCTCGTCATCCATGAGTTCACACTTTACCACCACGCCAACATCTGACCGCCCTAGCCTACCGAAACCCCTTCCATCGCTAGCGCGTGCTTCCTGCCTGAAACGGTCACTGTCTCTCCAGAACGTCAATGCCGCATTCACTGGACTTAACTGCAGATGCAGTTGGTGTGTCACTAACATGCGGGCAGATGCCCGTTGGGCCCACATGTCAGTAACCCAACGCACCTGCAGTTAAGTCACTGAAGCAGTGTCCACACTCACGCCCGACGAACCTACTCCGGCGCCAGCCGTCCATCCGTCTGCCATGTCTCATTGCCATTCGCCCGCTATATTAACTTGAGCCCCAGGTCCCAGCCATATCCAAAGACCCACACTCATTCTCCTCTGGTCCCTTCGATCGGCACCACTCCAACCATGGCCTCCTCGCACTCTGAAGCTCTCTTGGACGTACTGTCGCAGGAGCAGACGAGGGACATCGGCGGCTCCGCTCCCGGCACGCTCCAAAGCTCTCTTCGACGTACTGTCGTAGGAGCAGATGAAGGAGGTCGCCAGCACCCCCCCCGTCCGCCCTCCACCACCACGACTATGAAGCCGGTGTGCGTGCGCGGGCGCAACCAGCAGCGAGGAAGAGTAGTACATGGTAGGTCGCCGCCGCTCTGGTCCCAGGAAGGCCACGGCTACTCCACTCAGTCGACGCCAAGCTTGGTGGGGTCAACATCGGTGGCCGATTAGCCGCTTGACGACGAAGTGGAGGTGGAAATCTTCAGAACCTTGTGCTCCGGCGGAGGAGGTTATCGAGGCGGATGAGGAGGAGGCAAAGGCAATGGCTGGCTTTCTCAGGTTCATGGCCGGACATGGTGGTCGGGCGCCGGCGATCGTTTAGATTAGATTTACAGTAGGTTTTAGTACGGTTTGTGCGAAATATGTAATGAATTTCGTCCAGTTTGTAGGAAAAGTTTTCGAAATGTAATGAATTTCATCCGGTTAATTTGAAATTTGCTTTGTTTGCATGAATTTTGTCTGGTTAGTTCATATAGTTGTCGAAAGGTATGCGGGCAGCATCGGATGGCATCCATCAGTGTCCTTGGACAGATGCCGGTGTAAATTTGTGGGCTAGCGCTGGAGATGCCCTAACTATCATGCTATAATCACTAACAGTGCTCCATTATTCGGCAGGGAACAATTATCCCTCGATCAAAATCAGATCCGCGGTGCTTCGCACTCCTCCCACGTAAGAGTGCGAACTCTTGCTTACATAAAAATGAAGCAAGTGGACGGCACTGTAGCACGTCATATCACTCAAACTAGCCCGCCTAACGAGCGAGAAAGCACCGCACTCGTCATTTTGTTCTGGATTTCTATCGATCGATCGCGTGAAAATGTTACGCTTTGCAAGTTCTAAAGGAAAAGGCGGCACACTTACGACTCGTACGCATCGCACCCCCGACAGTCCGGCTCACACACCACTCACCAGAGGGGACACGCGTTGTCTTGCAGTTTCAATGACATGTGGGATTGCAATTGAATAAACCGTCAATAGACGAAATCTAATCGCTCGACGGTCGTTGGCTGAGAAGAGAGAGACATGGGAGCGAGAAGAGATCACCCGCCCACCATGCACGGACTCCAAGAAATATATGGTGATAATGTGAGGTGGGCCATGCGGGAGTCGGACCGCTTCCAAGCCCGCTTCTGACCGCCCTGGCCCACCAGACCCCCCCCCACCTCCCCGTGCGTGCTCCCCCCTCAGACGCCAGCTGCGCGCCGCATGCATGCATAGAAAGTAGTACCCGCTTATGTGGAGGAGACGGAGGCATTGACAAAGTCAAGGAGTAACAGTGGAGACAATAGCTTTCATCAAAAATAAACAATGAATACTCGTTGCTCGTCCTCTATATCGGAAAGAATACTTTCATTCGCCGACATGTGGGACATCGACCATCCTGGTCCACCTGGCATGCACAAAATTATCCTGGTCTACCCCGGTCATATCGCAGGCCCAACCTTTCCCACTGTAAGTTGGTCGGACGAAGGAACCATCATGACTTGTTGAATTCTGCTTCTTCAAGAAAACTTACTATACCCGCAATACTGCTACCACACGCAAAGACTAGACGGCACTATACCACGTCATATCACTGAAACCCACTAGGCCATCCTAAAAAAACACTAGGCCAAACTAGCCCGCCTATAGGTCATCTATTTTGGAACGGAGGGAGTACGTCTCTGTACTGCTATGATTTTGTGTTGTACATCTCTGTACTTTTGCTACGATTCTCCTACCCTATGAACCAAATGACGCCTGAATGTATCCATGTCGACTAAGCCTACAAGTATAAGCGTACCACGAGCTCATCAGCCCTAACGTTTCTCTCCGGTGAGTGTTTTGCAAGTACTATAGCTTGCACAGTAGCAAGCCTACTAACACCAAGAATCATCAAACAAGCCCTGCTGATATGATAAACAGTTCAAACTTACATCTAAGCATGCCATATATTACATCAAAACCTGGTGAGGATATATCTGTTTCCATAACTCAGAGAGGGTTCGCATGATTCACTATCAAACAAAAGTAGCAAGTACCACCCACACAAGACAGTGCACTAGCCCTAAGATGGTTTGACAACACGCATAATTCTGGTAATTAAACACAGGGCAATGCAAACTACCCTGAAGGATTAGCGCGACCAACTATTTCTTGTCATCGATCTCTCGTGCAATGACCACAGCACGGACAGCGGCATGGGAATCGATCTCCGGGGTGATGTCCACAGGACTGACCACGACATCGGAATCAATCTCTGGGGCGATGTCCATAGGATGGACAGCGGCATCAGAATCGATCTCCGGGGTGATGCCAACAGGACGGACCACGACATCGAAAACAATCTCTGGGCTGTTGTCCACAGGACGGGCCGCGACATTGGAATCATCAAGGACGTCCACCAACACCTGCACAACCCTAACATATTAGCAAGCACATTGGAAATAATCAAAAACCACAACTATGGTAATAAGCCATTATTTTTTACCTTCTGAAGCTCACCGGGGGATCCCATCCCTCCGGGGGCCATCTCCTTGTCCTCGATGGGGGCCATCACCTTGCCACGGGAATACTGCTTCTCAACAGCGGCTATCTCCTCAAACTCGGCCTTGAGCCTCACATAGGTGGCCATGAGCGTTTCTGGGGTAGGCACGGTGGGGCCCTTGCTGTTCTTCCAACTTTCTTTGAGGAGTTCGTCCGCCAACGTCGTCAACTCTTTGGCCAGTGCATGTTTCTTGGAGTTCTTTGTCTCCATGGGTTGGCCTGCCAACATGGTCAACTCGTTGGTCAGTGCTTTCTTCCTGGAGATCGCTATCTCCAGTGGGTTGTCCACCGACAACTCTTTACCTAGTGCTCCAGGATCCATCAATGAACTGACAAACAAAAAGCAATCGAAAGGAAACCACAATCGCAATGAAAACGGGAAAAGAATAGGCTATGAGAATCGGTCGATGCTTCACAAAAATAAGATTCTTGGAATGAAGATATAGCAGCGTCACTGATTCGCCCACCTTTCCTTCGTCAGTACAGAAGAGAAATGGCAGAAGTGTGTAGCATGGAGTGAGGTTTTCTTCAAGAAAGGGGAGAAAGGGCTCAACGAGCATTCCAGTGAAATGATGGTTGCTTCGTCCAGTCCAACTTTGAGGCCACTTTAACACTGCTTGTAAAGGTGTGGGTTTTGTGATATGATGGGTCATGACGGCCACACCGGGGTGACCGGAGAGTCTCGACTGTAGCACCTTGCTATGATTTGGTGGATGGCACGCGAGGCCGGATGCTTTGATGCCCCGCATGTAGATAGAGCGGCTAGTCATGTAGGAGTGCTCAATATTGTGCACCGCAACCAAGGCAGAGAGGAAAACGAGAGAACTATGTAATTAATGCATGAGTTTAATTAGGGTAGTTTTGTAAAGTACAAGATACATTCCTCCAATCACAAAATGCCTTGGTTGATGAGATTTGAGATTTGAGCCCTATAAACCAGAAGGGAGGGAGTACTGCATGCGTTGTAGTCTAGTCACTTGTTGAAATCTCTAGAAAGGCAAATAGTCCTTTCCGGTTTAGACTAGCCACAATGGTAAGTAACATACACTAGTAACATACCCATATCCCTAGATTATGTTACTACCTTCATAGTGGGTAGTAACATAAGTGTGGTAACATGCAAAGCTTCATTTATTAGGTTATAGACTCATATTGCATTGGGACATGTGATGTTACAGTAACTAGCTAAGTTACCATGACTACTTCTCTCTTCATTAACTCATTGCCACATAAGCAAATTTGCTGAGTTGGACTCGATGTTACTGCTCAAGTTACTCCCAGTGTGGCTAGTCTTACAGGGCTATACTAGCAAGTACTAGTACTACAATAGTGGGCTCAAATAGCAATTTTTTCTCATGCAAGAGCCCGGCTATATGCGTGCTCCAAGGCACCGCACCACGCCCCACCCCTACACAAAGACTGCCACACGAGTGTTAGCAACTTCCACATTCAGGTTGCCCTTGGCTCTTAGCCTCTTCAAGAAGACGAACAATGATGTTACTCCTACTTCTACAGTATCGAATCCACTGTTGCATGTCCAGCCACCTCGTGCGGGAGGGATAGCGTATAGCGAAAGCTTCTACTAGTCCTACCAGCCACCACGCTCATGCGCGAGGGAGGGATGCAGCTTCATTGACTTACTGCTCCTGCCTTTGCGTCTATGACAGGTGGGCCCAACAGGTGGTTCGCCCACCTATCATGCAGCCAAAGGCAGGTGCAGTTGAGGCACCGGAGCTCGGTCCGGGAGGGAGAGGGCATTGTAGTAATCAAACTTCTTGGTCTTGTACGAGTTGACGCGGCACATCAAAGCACTATACTCGATATAAGTCTTTTTACACATTTCAAATGGACTACAACATACGTATGTATGTAGACATATTTTTCTTCGTATGTAGTCACTTGTTGCAATCTCTAAAAAAGACTTATATTTGGAAACGGAGGGAGTACAACACATGCATGCATGCTGTGACTTTCCTTTTGATACTTGCATGTGTTGATTTGATGCACCTTGCCAAATTTTGACTATAAATTTAACTAACCAAATTTCCATGCATGTCACAAAAAATTACGGGGCTGTTTAGATTGTGACTATGTTTGTCTTATGTTGCCACATTATTTTTCCCACACTTGTCACACTTGCCTAACTTGAGTTGCTCAAATTATTAGACACACTTTGGCTTGCCTAAGGGAATCTTGCCACACTTTTTGTGTCTATGATATGTGGGGTTCACTGCTAATAAAAAAAAATTCTTGTCTTAGGTGTGGCTAATAAAAAAGACTTACATTTAGGAACAGAGGGAGTAGAAAATATAAATAATAATGCATGTTGGGGTAACCCACATTTCCGATAATTTTAGCCGTGGGCTTGTTCACAATTTTTACGAGGGGGTGGTTGTTCATTTAATGGAGGGACTTGTACCAGACTTGAACGATACAAAGTGCGACCTGGCACACCGTAACACCACTTGGAACAAGCGGGTAGCTATCTCAAAAGAAATCAACAACTAAAAAACGGTGACTGGCACGTAGTACACAATTTTAAACGATTGTTTTGATGGAGTGAAAAAGGAAAACTACCCCACTACGTATATATAGGTTGGAGCCTCCGCGCTTGCTTGCTAGGGTTGCTCTATTCACACACTCTCATCCTCTCCAGATCTAAACAAGATAGGGGTGGTACCACTGTCTTTCTCCCTTCAAAAAACACTGTCTTTCTATCCTCACCGCAGGTTACAGATCCGGACGTATCCCCCTCCGCCGGTGAAGGAGAGGAGGGGCAGCGTTTAGGCCATCATCGACAGCGAGGGAGGAGACCCACTGCCGACCGCACTGTTATCTCTAGCCGAGCGCCGATGCAGGAGGTCCTCCGATCCCTTTGCCGTTGCCCTAGTGTGGGCGGATCCAGCCTCCCGCCGCCCACCTATCCACATCCTGACGACTTTCAGGTATATCTTCCTTCAAAATCGCCTTAGCTCTACTTCCCCAGCTCTCTACGTCGCTGCCTGTGCATCATTTTCTACCTCTCAGCCCCTCTCGATCGGATGGTCCAACGTCACCTATTTTTTTTCTATTGTTAGAGGTAAAGCTACTTCATGGAGTCGAATCTTGTACTTGGTTCGAAAAAGGAATAAAGTGGGGGTGGGGGAATTTAGTGTGTATATCGGACTTGGTACAAACAGGAAGGAAATGGGGTGAAAGTAGTACATACTGGTCATCCAACCGGTCTCTTGGTCAAAAATGGAAATATAGGGGTGACGTTATACACAGTGGTATGACCAGGACTAGATTTGCTATCCACACATAGGAGTAGGTGGCTAGAGTGAAAAAAATGGGACCAACCTAGATATGTTTCTTGGATGTTTGTTTCTCGGGGCAAAAAATTATGAATCGCCACTTTATGCCCCCGTTTAGGTACATGGTGCTGGACTGCTGGTGCACCCACTGTCCCATGCCCTTATACCAAATATTTAGCTATTCTTAATCTAACGCCCTTGGTGAAATGAAGCCATGCCACTGTTATCAGCCATGACAAGTTTAGCCAAATGTTTTTGCCTGTAATTGTTTGAGACTCTGACTGTTTCTTTTGTAGCTTTTTGTGCAAACAAGGATATCCATTTCACCTGGTTGCCGTTGTGACCTTTTGGTGCACTACACAAAACTCTTCTTAAAAGAAGTGACTTTTGTATTGTTTAACTGGAATGTCAGAATGGAACAGTTGGTTCATTTTGATGGAACTACACAAAGGGAGATCTGTGTTCCAATCCTCATCATCCATATTGGCACCACAACCTTCCTTTAGGTAAGAATGATATTTAATGCATGTGTTCATCTCTATTTTGCGACTGTCATGAGAAAATACTGCTAATTTTTACTAGTACACTTGTACTCCCTCACTGACAAAACCAATTCTGAAATAGAAGGCCAATCATGTACTTGGTTTCACCAACTGGCGAGGAGAAAGAGAAACAGAGCATGAAGAGGAAGTAGAAGAAGAAGAATAAACAGTGCCAAGGCGATCTTGCTGAAGCCAGAAGCCTCAGTCGAGGCCATTCAAGGGCTCCGGCAATGACTGCCTTACATGTGAAACGACCCTCCAGGGATCCCTTCCACTTCTGTTGTCTCACTTAATTAATTAGGAGTACTTAAGTACCACTAATTTATTGCTGCCTAATTTTCCTGTCGGAGTTAAACAAATCTTTAGTAGCACCCTATGTTGAATCATGTACGTGTGTATGTTTGTCTATGGAGGTGAATCATGTGGTGGAGCAGGGAGGGAATATTATTAGTGTCATGACATAATAGTGCTATTGTTTTGCATGTCAATTTATTGCCATTGGTTCAATGAGGCAATGTTTTGCGTATTGTCCATCATGAATTTGATGGTACTGTTAGAGTAATATGCTAATGTCTTTCTATCCTTTCTCACTAAGCTAATGAAGGTTTCACCTTGTTCCTACTTGTGCAAACAGGGATCATTTTGTGCTAATCATACATTTTAGTGGAACTACATAAAACAATACAATGAATTGTATCCCAGCCAGTGCTTTAACTCTGCTGGAAGTTCTTGATAATCTTTCGATATAATCTCAGCACTGGTAAACAAGAGTGATTTCAACCATACATTTGAAGTGCACAAAAATATATTCTATTGAGTGATTCTGGTGAGTGCTTTATCATCTCTTATGAGACTACATGAATAAGCTTTTTTCCTCAGGTTGATACGGGCCTAAGGCCTTCATCCATATTAGTTTGCTGTCATCTCTATTTGTATCGTGCTACTGTCATGAGAAACTCCTTTATCTTTGCACGTTAAAGTTTGCAACCTATGATACATGGCAATGCTTTGAGTGTTGAGCTAATTGGCACTGATTAAATAAACTAATACCTCTCTTTAAGCAAGACTACTATGTTGCTAACTTTACCCATTAAGATAATGAGGGTGCTTCTATTTGTTAGAGTATGTTTCATCAACTAGTCCCACTATTATAGTAATCTCCCTCTCTCAATATATGTGCCAACAGGGATGCTCGATTTTGGTTGAACTGCACAAAAACTTTGGGTGCTTCATTGCCTCGACAACTTCCGTCCTTACCTGTCAGTCGCTAATCTGGGCCTGCTTTCTTCCTTTGCTATCAGTCACTTCGCTTATCTCGGCTTCCAGTCAAAGGAAATAGTAATTGATATGCTACCTCACACAGGTTGGTACTGGTCTTTATCCTGATTATTGTGCTTGTCATGTATTAATAATTTGGTATTGTGCTACTGTTTGCCGATTTTATAAATGAGTAACTTGGAGCCTGAACTCGCAGGCAAATCATTGCATTGGGTGATTTCAGTAGAACTGCAGAAAATATCAGATGGACAGATACTTATGCTGCTACTATGTACTCCAAAGTTCACTCAAACAAGCATCGATGTTGAGAGGAAGTGCCTATATTCATTCGAGTATCAACCGGCGTCAACCACTTGTCAAACTCCAAGTATTAGGAGAGTGAACGCAAAAAATATTGCTTGGCTCATAGCCCAGAAAAACACAGCCCAGTCCTGGTTATTGGCAGATATGGTAGCGAACTGTATGGCATGGAGTCTAAAGATTCCAGACAAGTTGGTTGACGCATATATTCATCTGGCACTTAATCAGTCTGCACGCCAGGGATGCTCCATTTCAGTTGAACTGCACAAAAAATTTGGGTGGTTCATTTTCTCAACCGTCTCCTTTCTTGTCTGCAATGTATAATTTTCGTGAGCTACAGGACCAAGATGAGCCAGTAAACTAGTTGGATGAAAGTAGTGGCCAAGTTTCTCAAACCTCCCTGGGCACGAGGCCACTATTTGAGGATAAACCTACAAGCAAAGTTCAGATTGTATGTGCTGCCTCTTATGTACTCGAAAGTTTACTAGTACAAGCATTAATTTTAGCAAGAAGTACCTCCGACTGAACACCATTTACCAGTCTGTACCCTAGGGTAATTAAAGTTCGTCCATGGACCATATTGGTTGTGATCTCAATCATTTGGATGCATAAACATACTGAACATGTGTATATCTGAATCTTTTTGTGAATTATCTATGAATATTGTCGTGTGATCTATCAATCATTTGGATGCATAGACATGCTAAACTTGTGTATATATGAATCTTTTGAGTTGTTGATAGTGAATGTTGGCTATGAATATGAACGTGTCATGTGAACCTGAGTTTGATAGGAATATTTACCTTCTCTGTTGTACTTGTGTGTGAACTTGTTAGTATGCCTACTGCGGGGTATGTGACATGTGGGTGTCAACGGTACACCTTCTTCCTGAGAAGAATTGAACCTGCTTTATTAGGGTAGCAACGGCGCATCAGCTCTTTTTAATCTTTTTGCTCTGTCTTCCCCGTTCCCCACTCAACCCCTACCGTAATGTTTTCGGCCTCAAAACCAACATAGTACTGCGTTGTTTTTGGGGCTTGATGAAAAATTGAGTGCTGGTTTCTGTAGGTTGGCCCACCCAGCAAATGGGTTGCTGGTCCACCACGGACTCGGAGGCTAAAAATACAAGTTCTATGGTGCAGAGGAAGTAAAAAAAGCCATCGAGAGTCATCCATTGAAGAAAAAAATCGCTCCTGATGTGCTTCTTCAATCGTGCCGTCGGCCCCCTCTCTAATACAGTTCGCTCGGGGATCTGGTATCATTTTTTTTCCAGAGGGTAAACAAGTATTAGCTAGGCCTAGGTTTTGTATTTTAACATGCATAGCCCATGACATACGGAGACAGTGGTTTCAACTTATTTTTTGAGGTCCATACCGGCCTATGGGCTTTTTCTTAAAGATCGGCAGCCCAATGTATTTTTTTAATAAAATGCAGGTCTCTGTTCTATTTATCTATATATAAGAATAATAATGTTGTGTCCAATTTATGTTTTCCCTTCTAACCACATTATATATATTTATATTATTATTATTATCGTATATTTTATAGAGACTTATATATACATTATAAAAACATCTCACGTGTTATTAACTTATAAAATTAAATGTTTAACATAAGTTGGCAAGGAAAATCCTGGTTGTTTTTGACTCACAGGCAAGGAAAATCCTGGTGATTGCGTACAAAAGCTTGCGAAGATTTTAAGGACCAATGTAATAATAAAGTGCTCCCTTTTATTTTGATCAATAACTCGCTAATTTGTTATATATATATATATATATATATATATATATATATAATGTGCCTCTCTAGTTTATTTTTTGATATTAATTGCTCCTTCTAACATAACATTATATATATAACAAGCCTAGCTAATTTGTGTATTTCAAGGAAGTGCAAATGGGCTGAGATTTCTTAGAAAATATAAATGGGACACATTGACGCGAAATTATTTGTTCACCCAGCCCAGCAAATGGACTGTACATTCTAGAAAACATGGGTTAAATATATGCCATATTTTTGCAGGCTGGCATGTGGGCCAATAGGTCGAAGCCTACGCAGGGCGTTGTCAACTTGGTCAACAAATGATTACGACATCCACAACCATTGGATTTATATCCAACGGCCGGCATGCACCTTCAATCTCTGTCTTCTTCCTCCAGCGTCGCTGGGACCGCCTGGTCTGGCCTCCGGCGGCTAGCGGCTCTGCTTAGCACGCATCGCTCCGAAGCACTACCCCACCGCCAGCCAGGCTATCCCTCCACCCCTCCACACCTCCTATTATTCTCCACCGACTGCAACCCCACGCCGCACCAGAACCAGTTATAACCCTTCTCCTCCTCTCAATCTGCGACTCCACTGCCGCGTCTTCCCATCTCTAAGTCGTTCCTGTCCGGGGCCTCGCCGTCGTCCACTGCCTCGCTGTGCTCGGTGCAGCGTGGTCAACAAACGAGAGTCATCAGAAGAGGACTATACGTGGAGAGCCTGACGACTGGGACCCATGAGGTCCATGGTCGCACGCAAGGAAAGTTCCTCCTTATTAAGCTGGAAAAAATGTTTCCTCCACCTGACAACTAGGACCCACCAGATGTATCTTCGCACGGAAGGAAGTGCCTCCTTGTTATGCGAAAAAAATTATTCCTCCCATTGACATCTGGGACCCGTCAGATTTGGTGGCTGACTTGTGGGCCTACTAAGCGGACGTGTACGCAGGGCTTTGTCAACTTAATCAACAAATGATTCTAGCAGCTGGACCGTTGGATGTTAATCCAACAGCCATGCTCCTTCCTCAACCTCTATTCTTGCTCCTGTATCCTGTGGGCGGCACCGCGGCTGTGCTGCCGCGCACCCAAACTAGTCAAGTTTCCCACTCCTATCCATGTGCGACTCCACTGCCCCGTCTTCCCCATCTTCGGGTCGTTCCAGTTTGGGGCCTCGCCGTCGTCCACCGACCTTGGTGTGCTCAGCACAGTGTGGTCAACAACCGAGAGTCATCGGAAGATGACTGTACGTGAGAGGCTGACAGTGGGGACGCACCACCCATGAACGCATGCATGCAACGGAACGCGACGTGGTCAATGTGGTCAAGGAACGACTTCCATCGGAAGTGTACTATACATGGAGAGGCTGACAGTTGGGTCCACGGCCGCAACAAGGAAGTGCCTCCTTATTATGCGGAAAATAATGATTTCTTCACCTAACAGCTGGGACCCACTGGACGGGCCACCGTATTTTGCGAAAACAACGTTTCCTCCCTGACTGCAGGGACCCACCGGATGGGCCACTGTATTTCACGAAAAAAACGCCCCCCCCCCCGCTGTCAGCTCGAACCCACCAGAAATGCCTCCTTATTATGCAGAAAAAAATGAATACTCCCCCTGCTAGCTGGGACCCACCTTGGTGGGAGGCTGACTTGTGGGCCCACTAAGTTGACGGGGACGGAGGGCTTTGTCAACTTAGTCAATATGAACGATTCTTGCTCCAGTGACTGTACAATGTCCATCTAACGGCCGTAGTGCTTCTTCAACCTCTGGTCTTCTTGCTCCAGCCGCCCAAAGCAGCGCCGGTCGTACCGCATGCTCCTGCCTCCCGTGGCCGGCTGTGCTGCCGCGGAGGCCTCACTGTCCCCTACTATTCCCACCACTGGCCAGGCCCTACGGCGACGGCAACCTCACACCGCAGCCAAACCAGTGACCCCTCGTACTCCTCTCCGCGCGGGCTTCACTATCGCGTCTTTCCCGGCTCCGTGTCATCCCCTTCCTAGGCCTCGCCTCATCCACCACCCTGGTGCTCTCGGCGCGGCGTGGTCAACATGGTCAAGGAACAACTTCCATCGGAAGAGTACTGTACATGGAGAGACTGACAGCTGGGTCCACGATGACCACAAGGAAGTGCCTCCTTATTACGCGCAAAATAATTATTCCTCCACCTTACAACAGGGACCCATGATAACCCACAAGTGTAGGGGATCGCAATAGCTTTCGAGGGTAAAGTATTCAACCCAAATTTATTAATTCGACACAAGGGGAGCCAAAGAATATTCTTGAGTATTAGCAGTTGAGTTGTCAATTCAACCACACCTGGATAATTTAGTATCTGCAGCAGAGTATTTAGTCGCAAAGTAGTATGATAATAAAGGTAACGGTAGCAAAAGTAATGTTTTTGGGTTTTGTAGTAATTGTAACCATAGCAACGGGAAAGTAAATAAGCGAAGCACAAGATGTGAAAAGCTCGTAGGCAATGGATCGGTGATGGATAATTATGTCGGATGCGATTCCTCATGTAATCGCTATAACATAGGGTGACACAGAACTAGCTCCAATTCATCAATGTAATGTAGGCATGTATCCCGAATATAGTCATACGTGCTTCTGGAAAAGAACTTGCATGACATCTTTTGTCCTACCCTCCCGTGGCAGCGGGGTCCTAGTGGAAACTAAGGGATATTAAGGCCTCCTTTTAATAGACAACCGGACCAAAGCATTAACACATAGTGAATACATGAACTCCTCAAACTACGGTTATCACCAAGAAGTATCCCGATTATTGTCACTTTGGGGTTGTCGGGTCATAACACATAATAGGTGACTATAGACTTGCAAGATAGGATCAAGAAAACACATATATTCATGAAAACGTAATAGGTTCAGATCTGAAATCATGGCACTCGGGCCCTAGTGACAAGCATTAAGCATAGCAAAGTCACAGCAACATGGTGGATACTAGGGACCAAACCCTAACAAAACCCTAACAAAACTAACTTGATTACATGGTAAATCTCATCCAACCCATCACCGTCTAGCAAGCTTACGATGGAATTACTCACGCACGACGGTGAGCATCATGAAATTGGTGATGGAGGATGGTTGATGATGACGACGGCGACGAATCCCCCTCTTCGGAGCCCCGAACGGACTCCAGACCAGCCCTCCCGAGAGAGATTAGGGCTTTGCGGCGGCTCCATATTGTAAAATGCAATGAAACTTTCTCTCTAATTTTCTCTCCGCGAGACAAAATATATAGAGTTGGAGTTGAGGTCGGCGGAGCCTCAGGGGGCCCACGAGACAGGGGGCGCGCCCAGGGGGGAGGCATGCTCCCCACCCTCGTGGACAGGGAGTGGCCCCCCTGGTCTTGATTCTTTCTCCAGTATTTTTTACATTTTCCAAAAAGTGCCTCCGAGGATTTTCAGGACATTCGAGAACTTTTGTTTTCTACACATGAAACAACATCATAGCAGTTCTGCTGAAAACAGCGCCAGTCTGGGTTAGTTTCATTCAAATCATGCAAGTTAGAGTCCAAAACAAGGGCAAAAGTGTTTGGAAAAGTAGATACGTTGGAGACGTATCAACTCCCCCAAGCTGAAACCTTTGCTTGTCCTCAAGCAATTCAGTTGATAAACTGAAAGTGATAAAGAAAAACTTTTACAAATTCTGTTTGCTCTTGTTGTTGTAAACATGCAAAGCCAGCATTCAGGTTTCAGAATTATTATGAACTAACCATACTCACAATAACACTTAGGTCTCACAATTACTCATATCAATGGCATAATCAGCTAGCGAGCGATAATAATAAAACTCGGATGACAACACTTTCTCAAAACAATCATAACATGATATAACAAAATGGTATCTCGCTAGCCCTTTCTGAGACTGCAAAACATAAATGCAGAGCACCTTTAAAGATCAAGGACTGACTAAACATTGTAATTCATGGTAAAAGAGATCTAGTCAAGTCATACCCAATATAAACCAACAATAATGAATGCAAATGACAGTGTGCTCTCCAGCGGGTGCTTTTTAATAAGAGGGAGTTGACTCAACATAAAAGTAAATAGATAAGCCCTTCGCAGAGGGAAGTAGAGATTTGTAGAGGTGCCAGAGCTCGATTTTAAAATAGAGATTGAATAACATTTTGAGCGGCATACTTTCGCTATCAACGCAACAACTATGAGATGGTTGTATCTTCCATACTACATGCATTATAGGTTGTTCCCAAACAGAATGGTAAGGGTTTATACTCCCCCAACCACCAACAAGCATCAATCCATGGCTTGCTCGAAACAATGAGTGCCTCCAACTAACAATAACCCTGGGGGAGTTTTGTTTAATTATTTTGACTTGCTTTGATCCTTTTGGATCATGGGACTGGGCATCTCGGTTACCGGCCCTTTCTCGTGAATGAGGAGCGCAGTCCACTCCTCTTGAGAATAACTCACCTAGCATGGAAGATATAGGAAGCCCTAGTTGTAACATGAGCTGCTCGAGCATACAAAATAGAATTTCATTTGAAGGTTTGGAGTTTGGCACGTACAAATTTACTTGGAACGGCAGGTAAATACCGCATATAGGAAGGTATGGTGGACTCATATGGAACAACTTTGGGGTTTAAGGAGTTTCGATGCACAAGCAGTATTCCCGCTTAGTACAGGTGAAGGCTAGCAAAAGACTGGGAAGCGACCAACTGAGAGAGCGACAACAGTCATAAACATGCATTAAAATTAGTTCACACCGAGTACAAGCATGAGTAGGATATAATATACCATGAACATAAATATCGTGAAGGCTATGTTGATTTGTTTCAACTACATGCATGAGCATGTGCCAAGTCGAGTCACTCAATTCATTCAAAGGAGGATACCATCCCGTCATACCACATCATAATCATTCTAATAGCATGTTGGCACGCAAGGTAAACCATTATAACTCATAGCTAATCAAGCATGGCACAAGCAACTATAATCTCTAAATGTTATTGCAAATATGTTTACTTCATAATAAGCTGAATCAGAAACGATGAGCTCATCATATTTACAGAAACAAGAGAGGTCGAGTTCATACCAGCTTTTCTCATCTCAATAAGTCCATCATATATCGTCATTATTGCCTTTCACTTGCACGACCGAACGATGTGTATAATAATAATAGTGCACGTGCATTGGACTAAGTTGGACTCTGCAAGAATTCAACTCACAAAAGAGAAGACAAGATAATAAGGGCTCTAAGTTAAATAAACAATCATGCATACGAGAGCCACTAAGCATTTTCAATAAGGTCTTCTACTCTCGACCCCCAAAGGAAAGAAAAGAAAAGAAAACTATTTACACGGGAAAGCTCCCAACAAGTAAGAAGAAGAACAAGAAATCTTTTTGGGTTTTCATTTTAATTCTACTGCAAGCATGGAAATTAAACTAACTATTTTTTTTGGTTTTTCTTAAGGTTTATCAAACACACAAGAAGAAAACTAGAAAAAGAAATTTAAACTAACATGGATAATACAATGAAAGAGTATGAGCACCGACGACTAGTGTGTGAACATGAATGTAAAGTCGGTGAGAAATATGTGCTCCCCCAAGCTTAGGCCTTTGGCCTAAGTTGGTCTATTACCAAGGACCACTACTACTCTCCCCGGTGTACTGGGAAGTGTAATCAGGATACCACTGGCTGGCCATCTCCGGATCCCAGTAGAAAGATGATGCACGATAAGGGTCCAGTGCAGGTTCCGGCCCAGGTTCAAGTTCTGGAGTGGATGATTGGCCTCGATGAGCGTACACCGCCTCCAGTGTAACAAGAAAATTATCTGCAATCAAATCAAACAACAGAGGCGCAGGCAAAATAACAGTCTCATTGTGTTTCTTATTAAATCTAAGGTTATATAAGAGCATCTTCTCTTTGTTGTCAACAATAAACGCGTGTGCTACCATGCTCTTGTAATCTAAAATGTAAGGAGGCAATTTTTTATCCTCTTTCTCATGGTGCCTAATAGGTATCTCAAAATGTCTAGCAAGACGTGAAGCATATATACCTCCAAATATGGGGCCTTTTGTACGATTCAGGCTTAGCCGTTTAGCAATGACGGCACCCATACTAAAACTATTGTCACCAAACAAGGGATGCTGAAAAATGATAATATCAGAAACATTAAAGTTTCCACTATTTCCACGACCAATCAAGCATCTACTAGCAAATATGGCAAAGTAGCGTAAAACAGGAAAGTGTATGCTAGAGATTTTTGCCTCGGAACCTTTCTTTGGCTCCTCTACAGCTATAGTGTTAACAAATCCATCCACATCTTTACGATGTGGTTCCTCTAATTCTCCCTCATAGGGTATCCTACATACCGTGCAAAAGTTACGTAAAGAAATTTCTCTGACTTCATCATATAAATGAAATGACACTGAAGGCGGTGACTTCTTAGTATAATAATAAAATTTTTGCATGAAAGTATTGGTAAGTAAGAGATACTGATCCATCCGGTCGTGGAGGAAATCGGTGAGGTCCGCATTCTCGATCAAAGAATAAAAATCTTCATAAATTCTAGCTTCTTAAGAAATTATCACATGGCCATTCACACGACCGTACTTCCTCTAAGCGAGGAAGATTATACTAGGCTTTTTCCTTCTCTTTAGCTTGTTTTTCCTGAGAGCCTTGGCTAGAAGAGCCCCTCAAAAATTTCCTTAACATTTTTTGAAAATTTCTGAAAATTTAGTAACTTCAAAATAAAAGTGAATAAAACTTAACAAGAATGGTAGCAACTACTCCTACAAGTGCCTAGAGCCTATATCATGCATTAGAAATGCTTGGGACCTCATAAATTTAACATGCAAGCTCAAGAACATGGTCACCTATGCAGCAAAACTTTGCAATGAATAAAGCACTAGAACAAAAACTATTTGGACCAATGGAGGAGTCACATACCAAGCAACAACCACCCAAAGCACTTTTGTGAATGGAGCTTTGAGCAAGGAGATTGAAAATCGCAGCAAAATGAGCTAGAACTCATGCTTGAGCTGGATGGGGATTTTTTGGGTAGAAGATGGAGTGTGTGGGTGCTGGCATAAGTGGAGGGGTCCCATCAGGGGCCCACGAGACAGGGGGGCGCGCCCAGGTGGGGTGGCGTGCCCTCCACTCTCGTGGCCTAGTGCTTGCCCCTCTGCAGTGGTTTTAGTGCCTAAAATCCTCAAATATTCCATAAAAAATCATACTAAATTTGCAGGGCATTTGGAGCACTTTTATTTTCGGGATATTTTTTCATTGCACGGGTAATTCAGAAAACAGACGGATAACAATATTTTTGATTTATTTATTCTAAATAACAGAAACTAAAAAGAGGGTACAAAAGGTTGTGCCTTCTAGTTTCATCCATCTCATGATCATCAAAATGAATCCACTAACAAGGTTGATCAAGTCTTGTTAACAAACTCATTCCGAATAACACGGAACCGGAGAAATTTCGAATAACACTAAGTTACCTCAACGGGGATATGAAAATCCCCAACAATAAGAATATCATACTTTTTCTTGACAGTAGGGAGAGGAAATTCAAAACCTCCAATAATAATAGTTGGAACTTTTCCAATAGAATTGATACTATGAATTTGAGATTGTTTCCTCGGAAAGTGTACCATACGCTCATTACCATTAACATGAAAAGTGGCATTGCCTTTGTTGCAATCAATAACAGCCCCTGCAGTATTCAAATAGAGTTTGAGATGAGAAAAGCATAGATAGCTAGAGAATGTTCTTAGGCATTCTTGTCCATCCACTTGGCCAAAGAAAAAGAAACCAATCAATCAAATCAACAAGTGGATGTCCTCGAATGAGTAAAATATGCAACCAACATGCTCACACAATAAAATGGCAAATGAAATATGTGGCAAAGCATGCACAACCAATTCTATCATCTATCAAACAATTGGCGATGACTAGATCATCTATATATGAGTATATTGACTTAGGAGTCAAATGAGAACATTTGATCATAGGTCATACTCATCGTTTAAGCTCAAGTGGGGTTACCAGTTTTACATAATGCATTGATGTGTTCACATCATTAGAGTTGTTTTGACTCAATTCTTAGAATTAAGCTCCCCCAAGATGTGAGATCCCCCTTAGAGGGATGAACTAACCTTGGGTTTTGTCGATGATGACTTCATGTAGGTGTTGAAGATGTGGATGCTCAATGTTGATGTAGATCATTTGGAGCAATCATTTGGAGTGAGTTGCACTTTCAATACCTACATGGGTTCGTCCCACAAGGAACAAACAAGAATATCCATAGACATAGAGTGATGCACACACAAGATGATGTCCATGAAAACATTAGGTTACCTTGTCCCTTGCCTTACCAACATGAGGGTTTGTGACTCCTTGAACTAGTGCAAGATATGGAAGTTGATTGCACTTGTCCTTGCCATAATGATATGTGTGAAGAATGTTGGCGAAGTCACCCTCAAGAACACTCTAGTTCTTCTTCTTCAGGATCCACATCATCTTGATGGGAATCCTTGGAGTTGTAGTTGTACTTGATGAAGTAGAACTTGACGTAGTCTTGGGAACCCACTTGACCAAGGCCTTAGGTGCTTCTTCAAATGCGTCAATCTCCTCTTGAAGCTTGTCCTTGCCTTTGTTCTTGTGGTCTTGTGGTGGAAGATCATCTTGTGCTTGTGTTCCCTTGAAGGAAGTAGGATCATACTTCTCTTGTTGAGGAACAAACTTCGTCTTGGGGTATTGATCTTCTTCCCACTCAACTCCATTGGCATTGAACTTTAGTTCAAAACCAACACCTTGATTCTTCCGGTGCCTTCCTTGCTTGCGTACAATTTCCTCGAATTGCTTACTCCCGGCAAGGCTCTTGTATACACCTTTCTCTATAATTCCCTTCAATAAGCTATTTTCTTGCTCAAGTGTAACTTGGCTAAGAGAATCATTAGTGGAATCAAGATAACTACTAGAAGCAACAATATTGGATTTAGCATTATTATTGTTACTACTAGAGGAAGAATCTTTCTTGTTCTTGTTACTAGACTTGACTTGAGGCATGTAAGTAGATAAGAGTAAACGCTTGGCAATGTAAGAAGAACTTTTCTTATGGAGATCATCATTGATTGCCTTTAAGAACTCATGCTCTTGCTCAAGATTGCGCTTTTCAAAGCGTAACTTCTCATGAGCCCTTAAAAGTTCTTGATGATCTTCGAAGATACTTTCATGAGCTCACTTAAGAGTGTTTAGTTCTTTAGTTAGAAGCTCGATCTTCTCCTTATCATTGTCATTCGTTTTATCTTGATTAGCATGATTAATTGACGTTTCATCATAGTATTCATTACTAGAGTTGTCAATAAGTAAATCATCATCACCTAACAAGTCATCTTCATCACTATTAAAGTCAACATACTTGGGGTGTGTTACCTTAGGACCTTTGGCCATGAAGCATCTTCCAATTCCTTCATTTGGTGCATCAAATATGTCGTAGGAGTTGGTTGACACAAGTGCTAGACCGGCAACACCTTCATCTTGAGTTTATTCGGAGTCGGAGTGATAGCTTCTCTCAAAGTGATTGTCGGAGTCGGAGCCGGATACCCATTCACCAACCTGAGCTTGATGTCTTCGTTTTGTGTAGCTCTTTGATGACTTGTCCTTCCTTTCCGAATCCTTGCTTCTCCGTGAGGGTCTTCGTTCATAATGATCATCTCTACTCCTTCTCTCTCTTGGTGGTGATTCTTCTCTTCTACTTCTTCTTTTTGGAGAATCTTCTCTTCTTTTGTAGGGTGCCGTACACTCATGGGAATAGTGTCCGGGTCTCCCACAATTGTAGCAATTGCTCTCTCGAATAGAAGATCGTTTGTCATTGTAGGACCTTGACTTAGAGCTTCTTTCTTTGCTTCTACTCTTGTAGAATTTGTTGAAGTTCTTCACCATTAAGCTCAATTCTTCATTGAAGGTTTGTTTCTCACTTGATGATGTGGGGGCTTCACATGAGGCTTTGTAAGCACTACTTGACTTGTTGTGAAGTTCCTCCTTATCCTTGAGTGACATCTCATCAGCAACAATTCTTCCAATGACTTCCGTTGGCTTGACATCTTTGTAATTTGGCATCATTTGGATCAATGTGCACACGGTATCATATTTTCCATCCAATGCTCTTAGGATCTTCTTGATGATGAATCTGTCGGTCATCTCTTCACTTCCTAAGCCGGCAATCTCATTTGTGATAAGAGCAAGCCTAGAGTACATTTCAGCGACACCTTCACCATCCTTCATTTTGAACTTGTCAAGCTGACTTTGGAGCACATCCAACTTGGATTCCTTGACGGAGTCAGTACCTTCATGCATATCAATCAAAGTATCCCAAATTTCCTTTGCATTCTCAAGACGGCTGACTTTGTTGAATTCTTTGGGGCACAAGCCATTGAAGAGGATATCACAAGCTTGAGCGTTGTATTGAGCATCTTCAATTCATCCGCACTAGCTTCACGGTTCTGCTCTCTCCCATCAAAGAATTCACCTTGCAAGCCAATACACACAATAGCCCAAACGGCGGGGTTATGTCCGAGAATATGCATTTTCATCTTATGCTTCCAACTAGCAAAATTAGTGCCATCAAAGTAAGGACCTCTACGGTGATAATTTCCCTCGCTAGACGTCATACTCTCCTAGGTTGTGAAACCAAGGCTATGACCACCAAAAGCTATGGAAATCAAAGCAAATGGAGAACAAAGCTCTGATACCACTTGTAGGACCTTGAAGTATGTCTAGAGGGGGGTGATTAGACTACTTGACCAATTAAAAACTTAACCTTTTCCTAATTTTAAACTTTGGCAGATTTTAGCTATCTTTGCACAAGTCAAGCAATCTTCACACAATTCAAGCAAGCATGCAAAGAGTATATGAGCAGCGGAAATTAAAGCATGCAACTTGTAAGAATGTAAAGGGAAGGATTTGGAGGATTCAAACGCAATTGGAGACACGGATGTTTTTGTCGTGGTTCCGATAGGTGGTGCTATCGTACATCCACGTTGATGGAGACTTCAACCCACGAAGGGTAACGGTTGCGCGAGTCCATGGAGGGCTCCACCCACAAATGATGCATGAAGAAGCAACCTTGTCTATCCCACCATGGTCGTCGCCCACGAAGGACTTGCCTGACTAGCGGTAGATTTTCACGAAGTAGGCGATCTCCTTGCCCTTACAAACTCCTTGGTTCAACTCCACAATCTTGTCAGAGGCTCCCAAGTGACACCTAGCCAATCTAGGAGACACCACTCTCCAAGAAGTAACAAATGATGTGTTGATGATGAACTCCTTGCTCTTGTGCTTCAAATGATAGTCTCCCCAACACTCAACTCTCTCCCATAGGATTTGGATCTGGTGGAAAGAAGATTTGAGTGGAAAGAAACTTGGGGAAGGCTAGAGATCAAGATTCATATGGTAGGAATGGAATATCTTGGCCTCAACACATGAGTAGGTGGTTCTCTCTCAGAACTGGTAAGTTGGAAGTGTAGGTTTGTTCTGATGGCTCTCTCCAGAAATGAAGAGGATGTGGAGGGGTATATATAGCCTCCACACAAAATCTAACCGTTACACACAATTTACCAAACTCGGTGGGACCGAATCAACAAACTCGGTCGGACCGATTTAGTAAACCTAGTGACCGTTAGTGATTTCGGTGGGACCGACATGCAACTCGGTAGGACCGATATGGTTAGGGTTAGGGCATAACGTAATCTCGGTGAGACCGATTATACAAACTTGGTGAGACCGATTTTGGTAATTAGCTAACTAGAGAGTTGGTCAGGTAAACTCGGTGGGACCGATTCGCTCTTTTCGGTGAGACCGAAATGTTATGAAAGGGAAACAGAGAGTTTACATCGCAATCTTGGTGGGACCGATCGCTCACTTCGGTTAGACCAAACCGTTACGAAAGAAAACGGAGAGATTACAATCCCATCTCGCTGAGACCGAGATCCCTTCGGTGAGACCGATTTGCCTAGGGTTTGTGGCAGTGGCTATGACATTTGAACTCGGTGGCGCGGGATAGAAAGAATCGGTAGGACCGATTTGACTTTGGGTTTAGGTCAAATGTGGATGTGAGAAAGTAGTTGAGGGTTTTTGGAGCATATCACTAAGCACTTGAAGCAAGAGGCTCATTAAGCAGCACCTCATCCCTCCTTGATAGTATTGGCTTTTCCTATAGACTCAATGTGATCTTGGATCACTAAAATGTAAAATGTAGAGTCTTGAGCTTTTGAGCTTGAGCCAATCCTTTGTCCTTAATATTTTGTGGGATCCACTTTCATCATCCATGCCATGCCATTCATTGAGCTTTCCTGAAATATTTTTCTTGGAATAGCATTAGCTCAATGAGCTATATGTTGTTATGAATTACCAAAACCACCTAGGGATAGTTGCACTTTCACTCAGGAATATCAAGAATAACAAAGTCCATTAAGATAGTGACATTTGCAACTACAACAGGCACATCCTCACAAATACCGACAGGTATGGCAGTTGATTTATCAGCCATTTGCAAAGATATTTCAGTAGGTGTCAAATTATTCAATTCAAGTCTACGATATAAAGAGAGAGGCATAACACTAACACCGGCTCCAAGATCACATAAAGCAGTTCTAACATAGTTTCTTTTAATGGAGCATGGTATAGTTGGTACCCCGGGGTCTCCAAGTTTCTTTAGTATTCCACCCTTAAAAGTGTAATTAGCAAGCATGGTAGAAATTTCAGATTCCGGTATCTTTCTTTCTTTTTTGTAATGATATCTTTCATATACTTAGCATAAGGATTTACTTTAAGCATATCAGTTAAGCGCATACGTAAGAAGATAGGTCTAATCATTTCAGCAGAGCGCTCAAAATCCTCATTATCCTTTGTCTTGGATGGTTTAGGAGGAAAGGGCATGGGTTTCTGAACCCATGGTTCTCTTTCTCTACCGTGCTTCCTAGCAACAAAATCTCTCTTATCATAACGTTGATTCTTTGATTGTGGGTTATGAAGATCAACTGCAAGTTCAATCTCTACTTCATTATTTTTGCTAGCTTGAGCATCAACATGAACATTATCATGAACATTATCACTAGGTTCATGTTCATCACATGATTGTGTTTCAGCATCAAAAATAGAAATATCATTGGGATTCTCAGGTGTGTCTATGATAGGTTCACTAGAAGCATGCAAAGTCCTATCGTCTTTCGTTTTCTTCTTTTTAGAAGAACTAGGTGCTTCTAAATTATTTCTCTGAGAATCTTGCTCGATTCTCTTAGGGTGGCCTTCAGGAAACAAAGGTTCCTGAGTCATTCTACCAGTTATAGTAGCCACTCTAATAGCAAAGTCATTTTTATTATTTAATTCATCAAGCAAATCATTTTGAGCTTTAAGTACTTGCTCAGCTTGAGTAGCGACCATAGAAGCATATTTGCTAATGAGTTTAAGTTCACCTTTAACTCTAGCCATGTTATCGCTCATGCGTCCTATCTCGAAAGCATTATTCTTTAACTCTCTACCGACATAAGCATTAAAACTTTCTTGTCTATCCATGAAGTCATCAAATTCATCTAAGCATGGTCTATGAAATTTAGTAGAGGGGATTTCAACTTTATCATATCTATAGAGAGAATTTACCTTTACTACCTGTGTCGGGTTATCAAGACAATGTGGTTCTTCAACAGGCGGTATATTAAGACCATGTATTTCTTCAATAGGTGGTAAATTCTTAATATCTTCAGCTTTAATACCTTTTTCTTTCATTGATTTCTTTGCCTCTTGAATGTCTTCAGGATTGAGAAATAAAACACCTCTCTTCTTCGGAGTGGGTTTAGGAATAGGCTCAGGAGTTGGCTCAATTGGTTCAGGAATTGCCTCAAGAATTGGCTCAGGAAGAGTCCAATTATTTTCATTGGTCAACATATTATTCGATAGTAATTCAGCTTCGTCGACTATTCTTTCCCTGAAAACACAACCAGCACAACTATCCAAGTAGTCCTTGGAAGTATCAGTTAGTCCATTATAAAAGATATCAAGTATTTCATTTTTCTTGAGAGGATGATCAGGCAAAGCATTAAGTAATCGGAGAAGCCTCCCCCAAGCTTGTGGGAGACTCTCTTCTTTGATTTGCACAAAATTATATATTTCCCGCAAGGCAGCTTATTCCTTATTAGCAGGGAAATATTTAGCAGAGAAGTAATAAATCATATCATGGGGACTACGCACACAACTAGGAGCAAGAGAATTATACCAAGTCTTAGCATCACCCTTTAAAGAGAACGGAAATATCTTAAGGATATAAAAGTAGCGAGATTTATCATCATGAGTAAACAGGGTAGCTATATCATTCAACTTGGTAAGATGTGCCACAACAGCTTCAGATTCAAGGCCATAAAAAGGATTAGATTCTACCAAAGTAATAATTTCAGGATCAACAGAGAATTCATAATCCTTATCAGTAACACAGATAGGTGAAGTAGCAAAAGCAGGGTCAGGTTTCATTCTAGCATTAAGAGAATGCTGCTTCCATTTAGCTAATAATTTGTTAAGATCATATCTATCATTGCAAGCAAAGATAGCTGTAGCAACTTCTTCATTCATAACATAACCCTCGAGAACAACAGGCAATTCATAATCATTCGGAGAACCTTCATCATCACTATCATCAATAATAGCATCTTCAATAATTTCGTTCTCTCTAGCCCTAGCAAGTTGTTCATCAAGAAATTCACCTAATGGCAAAGTAGTATCACGCACATAAGTAGTTTCATCATAAGTATCATGCAAAGCAAAAGTGGCATCATCAATAACATGTGACATATCAGAATTCATAGCAGTAGCAGGTTTAGGTGTCGCAACATTACTCATAACAGACGGAGAATCTAGTGCAGAGCTAGATGGCAGTTCCTTACCTCCCCTCGTAGTTGAGGGATAGATCTTGGTTTTAGCGTCTTTCAAGTTCTTCATAGTGATCAACAGATATAAATCCCAAGTGACTCAAAGAATAGAGCTATGCTCCCCGGCAACGGCGCCAGAAATTAGTCTTGATAACCCACAAGTGTAGGGGATCGCAATAGCTTTCGATGGTGAATTATTCAACCCAAATTTATAGATTCGACACAAGGGGAGCCAAAGAATATTCTTGAGTATTAGAAGTTGAGTTGTCAATTCAACCACACCTGGATAACTTAGTATCTGCAGTAGAGTATTTAGTAGCAAAGTAATATGATAATAAAGGTAAGGGTAGCAAAACTAATGTTTTTGGGTTTTGTAGTAATTGTAACAATAGCAATGGGAAAGTAAATAAGCGAAGCACAAGATGTGAAAAGCTCGTAGGCAATGGATCAGTGATGGATAATTATGGCGGATGTGATTCCTCATGTAATAGCTATAACATAGGGTGACATAGAACTAGCTCCAATTCATCAATGTAATGTAGGCATGTATTCCGAATATAGCCATACGTGCTTATGGAAAAGAACTTGCATGACATCTTTTGTCCTACCCTCCCGTGGCAGCGGAGTCCTAGTGGAAACTAAGGGATATTAAGGCCTCCTTTTAATAGAGAATCGGACCAAAGCATTAACACATAGTGAATACATGAACTCCTCAAACTACGGTTATCACCGAGAAGTATCCTGATTATTGTCACTTCGGGGTTGTCGGATTATAACACATAATAGGTGACTATAGACTTGCAAGGTAGGATCAAGAACACACATATATTCATAAAACATAATAGGTTCAAATCTGAAATCATGGCACTTGGGCCCTAGTGACAAGCATTAAGCATAGCAAAGTCATAGCAACATCAATCTCAGAACATAGTGGATGCTAGGGATCAAACCCTAACAAAACTAACTTGATTACATGGTAAATCTCATCCAACCCATCACGGTCCAGCAAGCCTACGAAGGAATTACTCATGCACGACGGTGAGCATCATGAAATTGGTGATGGAGGATGGTTGATGATGATGACGGCGACGAATCCCCCTCTCCAGAGCCTCGAACGGACTCCAGATCAGCCCTCCTGAGAGAGATTAGGGCTTGGCGGCGGCTCCATATGGTGAAACGCGATGAAACTTTCTCTCTGATTTTTTCTCCATGAGACAGAATATATGGAGTTGTAGTTGAGGTCGACAGAGCCTCAGGGGGCCCATGAGATAGGGGGCGCGCCCAGGAGAGGAGGACACGCCCCCACCCTCGTGGAAAGGGTGTGGGCCCCTGGTCTTGATTCTTTCTCCAGTATTTTTTATATTTTCCAAAAAGTGCCTCCGAGGATTTTCAGGACATTCCGAGAACTTTTGTTTTCTACACATGAAACAACATCATAGCAGTTCTGCTGAAAACAATGTCAGTCCGGGTTAGTTTCATTCAAATCAAGCAAGTTAGAGTCCCAAACAAGGGCAAAAGTGTTTGGAAAAGTAGATACGTTGGAGACGTATCAACCCACCGGAAGGGCCACCATATTTCGCGAAAAAAATGTTTCCCCCCTGACTGTTGGGACCCACCAGCTACATCTTCGCACGCATGGAAGTGCGTCCGGGCAAAAAAAACGATTCACCATCTTGACTACGGGGACCCACCATCTACATCTTCGCACGCAAGGAAGTGCCTGACAGTCGGGACCCACCTGGTCGAAGCGTACGTAGCATTGTCATTTTGGTCGTGAATGTGTACTTACATACTGGTCGATGTAGAGGCGCGCACATGTCGTAGTAGAGGCGCGCATGTAGCAAGAAAGAAAATACGACCATGTACATACATACGGGCGGCATCTCGAACGCCTACTCGCGCATTCGTACAGCCAGGGCTCGTGTACATGGCTGGGTCGGAACGGAGAAACAGCGTCGTCGTCGTGTTCATGGGGAGCCAACCGGTTGGGTCAAAACAAAATTCGTCGTCATGTTCATCGGGAGGGCTTGGATGGAACGGCCGATGGAAACGAGGCCCGGCGTACCGCACAACGGAGGAAACGGCTTTGTGTTCGACCGGCCACATTCGAAACGGGATCCTGTTCATCGGGAGGGGTCTGGCGTACCGCAAAACAGAGGAAACAGACTTGTGTTGGACCTCCTACAGTCGAAATGGGGTCCTATTAATCGGGAGGGGTGTGGCATACCGCAAAACGGTGGAAACGGACTTGTGTTGGAGCGTTACGGTCGAAATGGGGGTCCTTTTCATCGGAGGGGTGTGGCGTACCGCAAAACGGGACTCCACAAGATACTGTTCATCTCCACTGTTGACCTCCTCCAGCCTCCACGGGTTACTGTTCATCCACCGTCAACCTCCTCCAGCCTCCACTTGCAACTATTCATCCACGAGCCCCTGTTCATCCAGCCTCCACCACGCGCTACTCCACCGGCCGCTGTTCAACTAGCCCTCTCCACGGGATCCTGTTCAATCACCCCTCCACGGGCTACTGTTCCTCCACCCATCCACTATCTACTGTTCATTCAGCCCTCCACAGGGTCGTCCTATTCATCCAGCTCTCCACGGGGTCCTATTCATCCAGCCCCAACCGGCTAGATCGATCGGGGTCCTGTTCATCCAGAGGCAACACCACGGGGTCCTGTTCATCCACCCCCATCGGGAACTGTTCATCCAAACTCCCTAGCAACGCTCACTGTTCATCCAGAGGCAACATCGATCGGCTTCAGTTAGCAGCAGTAGCGAAGGAACCGATCGATCAGGTTCAGTAACGCGTAGCCTGCATTGCAATCGCTCGGGTTCAGTAACGTGTAGCCTGCAGTGCAATCGCTTGGGTTCAGTAGGTGAACGCCTTGCTCGAGTTCAGTTAGAGCCCAACGCCTCGCACCCATGCGCGTGCGTGTACGAGAGAAACGCCCAAACCTCCATGCATCGCTTGGCCCCGACCAACCACCGTAACCGGGAACACCCCGATATTTTCCTCGCCCTCGCTTCTACCACGGTTTTTTCCGTCATGGACGCCCAAAAGAATGTCATGCAGCTGCGTCTCTGGCTCGCCCAGGATGAAAAGCCCATTTTATCTCATGATTTTTTTGTCATAGAAGTAGGATCCCACCACATCTATGATGATACCGGGTTTTTTCACAATTTTTGTCATAGAAGTGTCATAAGTATGACAGAAAAAATTCGTTCGGCCCAAAATGTCAGGAATGTGTCTTTTTTTGTAGTGGTGCTTCCTTATTTTTAACCACAATTTCGTAAAAACTTGGAGATGTAGAGATTGCGTAGAATGTTGATGACCCACAAGTGTAGGGGATCTATCGTAGTCCTTTCGATAAGTAAGAGTGTCGAACCCAACGAGGAGCAGAAGGAAATGACAAGCGGTTTTTAGTAAGGTTTTCTCTGCAAGCACTGAAATTATCAGGAACAGATAGTTTTGTGATAAGGTAATTTGTAATGGGTAACAAGTATCAAGAGTAAATAAAGTGCAACAAGATGGCCCAATCCTTTTTGTAGCAAAGGACAAGCCTGGACAAGTTCTTATATAGAGAAAAGCGCTCCCAAGGACACATGGGAATTATCGCCAAGCTAGTTTTCATCACGCTCATATGATTCGCGTTCGTTACTTTGATAATTTGATATGTGGGTGGACCGGTGCTTGGTTACTGCCCTTTCTTGGAGAAGCATCTCACTTATGATTAACCCCTATTGCAAGCATCCTCAACTACAAAAGAAGTATTAAGGTAAACCTAACCATAGCATGAAACATGAGGATCCAAATCATCCCATTACGAAGCAACGCATAAACTAGGGTTTAAGCTTATGTCACTCTAGCAACCCATCATCTACTTATTACTTCCCAATGCCTTCCTCTAGGCCCAAACAATGGTGAAGTGTCATGTAGTCGGCATTCACATAACACCACTAGAGGAGAGACAACATACATCTCATCAAAATATCGAATGAATACTAAATTCACATGACTACTAATAGCAAGACTTCTCCCATGTCCTCAGGAACAAACGTAACTACTCACAAAGCATATTCATGTTCATAATCAGAGGAGTATTAATATGCATTAAGGATCTGAACATACGATCTTCCACCAAATAAACCAACTAGCATCAACTACAAGGAGTAATCAACACTACTAGTGACCCATAGGTACCAATCTGAGGTTTTCGGACAAAGATTGAATACAAGAGATGAACTAGGGTTTGAGAGGAGATGGTGCTGGTGAAGATGTTGATGGAGATTGACCCCCTCCCGATGAGAGGATAGTTGGTGATGACGATGATGATGATTTCCCCCTCCCAAAGGGATGTCTCCCCGGCAGAACAGCTCCGCGGAGCCCTAGATTGGTTCCGCCAAGGTTCTGCCTCGTGGCAGCGGTGTTTCGTCCCGAAAGCTTGCTTATGATTTTTTTCAGGGTAAAAGACTTCATATAGCAGAAGCTGGTCACCGGAAGGCTGCCAGGGGGCCCACGAGGCAGGGGCGCGCCCCCCACCCTCGTGGACAGGGTGTGGGCCCCCTGACATTGATTCTTTCGCCAGTATTTTTTATTAATTCCAAAAATGACTTTCATGGAGTTTCAGGACTTTTGGAGCTGTGCAGAATATGTCTCTAATATTTGCTCCTTTTCCAGCCTAGAATCCCAGTTGTCGGCATTCTCCCTCTTCATGTAAGCCTTGTAAAATAAGAGAGAATAGGCATAAGTATCGTGACTTAACGTGCAATAATAGCCCATAATGCAATAAATATCAATATAAAAGCATGATGCAAAATGGACGTATCAACTCCCTCAAGCTTAGACCTCGCTTGTCCTCAAGCGGAAGCCGATATCGAAGAATATGTCCACATGTTTAGAGACAGAGGTGTCGATAAAATAAAATACGGACATGAGGGCATCATGATCATTCTTATAACAGCAACATATATATATATATATATATATATATATATATGGTCTGGACTATTTTGTTACCGGTAACAGAATATTATTCTGTTACCCTCGCGCCCTATATAGAGGCGTGTCCGTTTTCTTCCTCCTGCCGCCGCCCGAACCCACCTCCGCGCAGCGCGCCGCCCCGATCCCACCTCCACCCGGCGCGCCGCCGCTCGGATCCACCGCCACCCTGCGCGCCGCTGGCTCTATCCCCCTCCTCCCAGAGCGCCTCCGCCAATCCCCCTCCTCCCAGCGTGCCTTCCGTCGCCGACCCCCGCCCCCAACTTGCCTCCTGCCGACGACCCGCCTCCATCCGCCAGCGTGCTTCCCTCGCCGTCCGCGGCGCGCATCCCTCAATGTCTATCTCCCATGCGCCGCCTCACCCGACGACCTGCACACCAGTGCACCACCACCTCTACACCGCCATGGCCGGCCGCCGAGATCCAAGGCTGAGGAGGACCTATGAGTCTTGCTCGCCGGAGCTAGGCTGCTCGCCAGCCACCTTCCTCCCCCGCACTCTCCCGTTGCCTTCCTCGTGGCGCTCCGTCCACCTTCCTCCCCGTGCTTTGGCCGCCTTCCTCCCGATGCTCCGGCCGCTCCCTCCCACTCACGCCGGCCGACCGCATCCCTGCTTCCATTAGCTCCACCTCGACGGAGCCGTCAGTCCACCGGAGTACAGGTAGCCGGTTCACCCGACTCGATCCAAAAATCTTCTTTTTTTAAAGAAGGAATGGTAAAAATGTAAGTCCGTTCAACTATATAAACCATAAAAGTACGATGGTGATGACATTGACAGTAAGGATAAGGATGAGAAAGAAAATTAAAAACTAAAACTAAAAGAACATCGAGTGATTATTTTTTAAGAAGTACAAACTCTCTACTACCATAAGTACCATAAATTAAAAATTAAGAATTGCCTAAGTTCTGACTCAAGGAGACAAATTTGCAAAAAAATCATAGCAGTAAAAGTTCGAAGGAAAAAAGCAACTTAACAAATGGAAAAACGACAATGAATTTATATTATGTTAATCACCGGTGTGCTCTTGTTTATCAGTTCATGTGTGCTCTTGTTATCAGGTCGTGTGCCAACTTGTTATCAATTTTGTGTGTGTGTGAGTTGGTAAACCAAGTGTATCTGCTGCAGAAAAAAGGCATGGGATGTGCTGCCCTCAGTTGTCTCTCGACAAATCCAGCAGTGCGGGTTCTCTGGTGCACCAAGTATTGTCGGCGGTGATGCTTGCATCATGGCCCATTGAGTAGATGCATTTTTCCTGGTTTTCACAGACAACATGGATTTTAGTTCAGCTACAGAAACTACGCAGGTTCAGTGATAATGGTACCATAAGTTCGAAACAAGAAAACAAATAAGAACTAAAACAGAAAATTTTAAATTCTACAAGTTCAAGTGCTCATCCACCCATGATAATTCAAGTTGGTAAAATTTTAAAATGGTAAAAAGTTCAAGTTGGAAAACAAGAGAAATCTAGAACATTCGTTGCAAAAAAATTGACTTAAAAAAAAGAAACACGCAAAAAAAATTGGCAAAAAAATAACATTCAGTTCAACAATAAAAACCATGCAAGTTCGGGGCTAGGATACCGTACACTGTTGAAAACTTACGAGAAAAAAATTACCCAAAAAATAGAGCAAAATCTAGTTAGTGAAAACACGCTTAGTACAAACCCGTGCAAATTTCAGTACAAGTATACTTTTTTGGAACCATTCAAAACTACTGTACAAAAAATAGCTCAGTACAAACATACATGTATATCAGTACGACTACTCTGTTTTTCAGACGAGAAAACAGCAGGATCCATCATACCGTATTTGAAATTACTCTTAAACGGTTGCGAAGTAAAGAAAACGTCCAACATGACTAAGTTTTGCATTTTCGATAGCTATCCAACGGAATATTATTTGCCCCATTTCGACAAACTTTTTAAAAAACCGTGTTCAAAACCAATTTTAACTGTATTTGAATTTGTATTTAAACCGTAAGGAATTAGAAAAAACTTTCTATACGCAAAAGTTGCGCATTTTCCATAGCTTTCCAACGCCGTATCATTTGCGTCAATCCGACAAACTGTTTGCAAAAAATCGCGAAAATATGTTTCGCCCAAAATTTTACCGTTTTTCAAATTACTTTTAAATCATATAGAATTAGAAAAAACAATACATATATGGAAGATGCGGATTTTCACCATCTTTCCAACGGCATCTTATTTGCTCAATTCCAACAAACCATTTGAAAATTGAGTCCAAAATACGATTCACGTTTTCGGTTTTGAAAAAAACGATTTTTTCAATTCTGCTCTTAAACCATAATGATTTTGCAAAAACGTTCAATATACTTGAAATATGGTTGTCAAGAGATTTTCAAAGATATATTACATGCCCCGTTCCGACCAAAAAATTACAAAAAGTTTTTGAACTAAAGAAGACGATCTGTTAAACACAACTGAAGGCATCAGTTCAACCGCTTCGAAAACATCACTACAACCACCTGAATCCGTCAGTTCAACAAGGGTAATAGAATAATATTCTATTTCGCATAACAGAATAGCCCAGATGTATATATATATATATATATATTGTCTTATGATTTCTTATGCTAAAGTAACAATCTATTCACAATGTCAAGTATGAATCAGAAACTTCATTGAAAACTAACAAACTGCAATCTTGGTCATTGAAGCAATTGCAATTTATCATAACATCAAAAAGAGTCAATATAAGAGCTTTTCAACAAGTCCACAAAATCGACTATCATTTAGTCTTCCACAATTGCTAACTTTCACGCAATACTTATTGGTATAGAGTTTTAATCTGACACAGAGAAAGATATGGGCTTATAGTGTTGCCTCCCAACCTTTTACCTCAAGGGTAATGTCAACAATAATAGTTCATGCTAACTTACATCCAATTGGGTATATATATCAGGATCTTTCCAACACGAGGTTCTTGCCAAAGGATAAAATGTAAAAAGGAAAGGTGAAGATCACCATGACTCTTGCATAAGGTATAAGACAAAAAGTAAAAGATAGGCCCTTCGCAGAGGGAAGCAGAGGTTGTCATGTGCTTTTATGGTTGGATGCACGAAATCTTAATGCAAAAGAATGTCACTTTATATTGCCAATTGTGATATGGACCTTTATTATGCAGTCCGTCGCTTTTATTGCTTCCATATCACAAGATCATATAAAGCTTATTTTCTCCACACTGATAAGTCATACATATTTAGAGAGCAATTTAATTGCATACAACATGACAACTTACTTGAAGGATCTTACTCAATCCATAGGTAGATATGGTGGACTCTCATGGCACACTAGGTTTAAGGATATTTGGAAGCACAAGTAGTATCTCTACTTGGTGCAAGTAATTTTTCTATAATGAGAGGGAAAGGCAAGCTCAACATGTTGGATGATCCATGACAATATACTTTATTTCGGATATAAGAAAACATAACCCATTACGGTGTCTTCCTTGTCCAACATCAACTCTTTAGCATGTCGTATTTTAATGAGTGCTCACAACCATAAAAGATGTGCAAGATAGTATATTTATATGTCAGAACCTCTCTTTATTTATTACTTCCTATTAATTGCAACGATGACCAAAACTATGTTTGCCAATTCTCAACAACTTTTATTCATCATACTCTTTATATGTGAAGTCATTACTCTCCACAAGATCAATATGATCTCTTTATTTCTTTTTATTTTATCTTTTATTCCCTCAAGATCATGGCAATATAGCAAAGCCCTTGGCTCAACACTAATCTTTATTATATATAGCTCACGGACTCGATTACATAGAAGGATCATAAGGCAAAACTCAAAACTAAATCATACCAAAACTTTATTCTACTAGATCAAGATATTACCAAAAGGATCGAACTAAGAAAAACGGTAAAGTTAGGAGTGTGATGGTGATACGATACCGGGGCACCTCCCCCAAGCTTGGCAGTTGCCAAGGGGAGTGCCCATACCCAAGTGATTATGTCCCCTTTGCTGGTTAAGAAGGTGGTGATGATGATGGATAGCCGCACATCGACCATAGAAGCTCTTCCAATTTGCGGATAATGCCCTTGAGTGCGACGATATGATCCTTTAGAAAAATATTTTCATGAGTGAGATACTTGTTTTGTATGCAAACTAACTCAATCATCTTGAAAGCTTCAATCTCAGTTGGGGTAAAGAGGTCGGGAAGAGGTCGGATGTCTTCTTCTTCTCCAGCCGGAGCTTGATACTGCATAATCTTCTTGATCCTATCCTCCTTGTTGATCTCGCCTGGTTCTTGTCTCTTCAGCTCCACCTTCATTGTTGGAGGAGGCTGACGACATGATGCCTGGCCTTGACAAATCTGACAGAAAACAGCTCAAAACAAAGAGAGAGGATATTTGCATGATACGGTGGTAAAAACCTTCGGGAGATTATATAATGAATTTTAACCGACCAAAAGAAGTATCGTGCAAGAAAATGGAGTCCGGAGAGCACACGAGGTGGCCACGAGGCAGGGGGCGCGCCCTCCACCCTCGTGGACGCCTCGTGTTCCCGAACTACTTATTTTCCTATTTTCTTAAATATTCCAAAACGGAGAAAAATTGCTATTGGAACTATTTTGGAGTTGGTTTACTTACCGTACCACATACCTATTCCTTTTCGGAGTCTTAAATATTCTAGAAAGTGTCACTTATGTATTCATTCGGGGTTACGGTTTCAATAACATTAGTTTCAATATTTATGGGGTTACCTGAGATATAATGTTTGATCCTTTGACCGTTCACCACCTTAGGATTTGTGCCTTTGAAGTTGTTGATTTTTATGGCACCAGAACGATAGACCTCCTCGATAACGTAAGGGCCTTCCCATATAGAGAGAAGTTTTCCTGCAAAAAATCTTAAACGAGAGCTGAAGAGCAACACATAATCACCCACATTAAACTACGCTTTTGTATCCATTTGTCATCCCATCTTTTAACTTTTTCTTTGAACAGCTTGGCATTTTCGTAGGCTTGGGTTCTCCATTCATCAAGTGAGCTAATGTCAAATAACCTCTTCTCACCAGCAAGTTTGAAATCATAATTGAGCTCTTTAATAGCCCAATATGCCTTATGTTCTAGTTCCAGAGGTAAGTGACATGCTTTTCCATAAACCATTTTATATGGAGACATACCCATAGGATTTTTATATGCAGTTCTATAAGCCCATAATGCATCATCAAGTTTCTTGGACCAATTCTTTCTAGATCTATTAACAGTCTTTTGCAGAATTAATTTAAGCTCTCTATTACTCAATTCTACTTCACCACTAGACTGTAGGTGATATGGAGATGCAATTCTATGATTAACATCATATTTAGCAAGCATTTTGCGGAAAGCACCATGAATAAAATGTGAACCACCATCAGTCGTTATGTATCTAGGGACTACAAACCTCGGAAAAATAACTTCTTTAAGCATCTTAATAGAGGTGTTATGATCAGCACTACTAGTTGGAATAGCTTCTACCCACTTAGTAATGTAATCAATAGCAACTAAAATATGTGTATACCCATTAGAGGAAGGAAACGGTCCCATATAATCAAAGCCCCAAACATCAAATGGTTAAGTAACAAGATAATAATTCATAGGCATTTCTTGACGTCTACTAATATTATCAATTCTTTGACATTCATCACAAGACAAGACAAACTTACGGGCATCCTTGAAGAGAGTAGGCCAATAAAACCAGATTGCAATACCTTCTGTGCAGTTCTATCTCTAGCGTGGTGTCCTCCATATGCCTCGGAGTGACACTTGCGTAGGATTTGTTCCTGTTCATGCTCAGGTACACAACGTCTAATAACACCATCTACTCCTTCTTTATAAAGGTGTGGGTCATCTCAGAAGTAATGTCTTAAATCATAGAAAAACTTTTTCTTTTGCTGGTATGTGAAACTAGGTGGTTCAAATTTAGCAACAATGTAATTAGCATAATCAGCATACCATGGAGCAGTACGAGAAGCATTTATGATAGCTAATTGTTCATCAGGAAAGCTATCATCAATAGGTAGTGGGTTATCAAGAACATTCTCTAACCTAGACAAGTTGTCTGCGATGGGGTTCTCAGCTCCCTTTCTATCAATAATATGCAAATCAAATTCTTGTAGCAGGAGAACCCATCTAATAAGTCTAGGTTTAGCATCTTTCTTTTGCATAAGATATTTAATAGCAGCATGATCAGTGTGAATGGTTACTTTAGAATCAACAATATAAGGTCTGAACTTATCATAAGCAAATACAACTGCTAAAAATTCTTTTTCAGTAGTAGCATAATTTCTCTAGGCACTGTCGAGAGTTTTACTAGCATCTTGAATAACATTTAGTTTCTTATCAACTCTTTGTCCTAGAATAGCACCTACAGCATAATCACTAGCATCACACATAATTTCAAAGGGTAAATTCCAATCAGGTGGCTAAACAACAGGTGCAGAAATCAAAGCTTTCTTAAGTATTTCAAATGCTTCTACACAATCATCATCGAAGACAAAAGGAATATCTTTTTGTAATAGATTAGTGAGAGGCCTAGAGATTTTAGATAAGTCCTTAATGAACCTCCTATAAAACCAGCATGACCAAGGAAACTTCTTATACCTTTAATGTCCTTGGGACACGGCATCTTTTCAATAGCGTCAACTTTAGCTTTATCAACTTCAATACCTCTTTGAAAAAATTTATGCCCCAAGACAATGCCTTCATTAACCATAAAGTGGCACTTCTCCCAATTCAAGACAAGACTGGTACCTTCACATCTCTGCAACACTCGATCAAGGTTGCTCAAGCAATCATCAAAAGAAGATCCATAAATGGAGAAATCATCCATGAAAACCTCACGAATCTTTTCACAAAAGTCAGAGAATATAGCCATCATACATCTTTGAAAGGTAGCAGGTGCATTACATCAACCAAAAGGCATACGTCTATAAGAAAAAGTACCGAAAGGGAAACTAAAAGTGGTCTTTTCTTGATCCTTTGCTGATACAGGTATTTGAGAGAAACCAGAGTAACCGTCTAGGAAGAAAAAATGTGTATGTTTGGATAATTTCTAGCATTTGATCAATAAAAGGTAAAGGGTAATGATCCTTTTTAGTAGCTTTATTTAATTTGTGGAAATAAATTACCATCCTATAACCTGTAACAATTCTTTGTGGGATCAATTCATCTTTATCATTAGGAACGACAGTAATACCTCCCTTCTTAGGGACACAATGGACATGACTTACCCACTTACTATCTGCAACGGGATAAATTATACCTGCCTCTAGGAGCTTTAGTATTTCCTTTCTTACCACTTCTTTCATCTTAGGATTTAACCGTCGTTGGTGATTAATAACTGGTTTGGCGTCATCTTCCAATTTTGTTTTGTGTTGACATAGAGTGGGACTAATGCCCTTAAGATCATCAAGAGTATATCCAATAGCAGCACGGTGCTTCTTCAGAGTTTTCAATAATCTCTCCTCTTCTTGCTCTGAAAGGTTAGCACTAATAATAACAGGATATATCTTCTTTTCATCAAGATAAGCATATTTAAGAGTACCAGGTAATGGTTTAAGCTCAAACTCGGGATCACCCTTAGGTGGAGGAGGATCCCCTAGGATTTCAACAGGCAAGTTGTGTTTCAAAATGGGTCCCTATTTAAGAATACTTCATCTATTTCCCTTCTTTCATTCATGAACATATCATTTTAATCGTCTAGCAGATATTGTTCTAAGGGATCATTAGGAGGCACGGCAATAGAAGCAAGACCAATAATTTCATCCTTACTAGGCAATTCTTTATCATGGGGTTGTCTACAAAACTTAGCAAAATTAAACTCACGAGACATATCTACCAAACCAATAGTAACAAAATCTTTTTCGAAATCTATCTTAGCATTAACAGTATTCAAGAAGGGTCTACCAAATATAATGGGACAAAAGCTATCTTGTGGGGAGCTAAGAACAAGAAAATTAGCAGGATATTTAACTTTCCCACACAATACTTCAACATCTCTAACAATCCCAACTGGTGAAATAGTATCTCTATTGGCAAGTTTAATTGTATCATCTATTTCTTCTATCTCAACAGGTGCAATATCATGCATTATTTCTTTGTATAAGGAATGAGGTATTGCACTAGCACTAGCACCCATATCACATAAGCCATGATAACAATGATCTCCTATTTTAACAGAAATAAAAGGCATGCCTACGACAGGTCTGTTTATTTTTAGCATCAGGTCTAGCAATTCTAGCAGCTTCATCACAGAAGTAAATGACATGCACATCAATATTATCAGCCAAGAGATCTTTAACCATAGCAATACTAGGTTCAACTTTAATTTGATCGGGTGGTGTAGGTGTTTTAGTATTACTCTTACGAACCACAGTTGAAGCTTTAGCATGATCTTTTATCCTAACAGGGAAAGGTGGCTTCTCAATATAAGTAGTAGGAACAATTGGATCATTATAAGTGATAGTCTTTTCTTCAACTTTAATAGGTGCAACTACTTTTACTTCAGTGGGATATATTTAAACCACTTCTCCTTAGGGAGGTCAACATGAGTAGCAAATGATTCACAGAAGGAAGCTACTATCTCAGAGTCAAGTCCATATTTAGTCCTAAATTCACAAAAGACATAGGTATCCATACAAGATTTAACACAATCAAACTTAGGTGTCATACCTGACTCCTTACCTTCGTCGGGATCCCAATCTTCAAAGTTGCGTTTAATTATTTCTAATAAATCCCATTTGAATTCAATAGTCTTTATCATAAAAGACCCAGTACGAGAAGTATCGAGCATGGAGCGATTGTTGAGAGAAAGCCGAGCATAAATTTTTTGAATAATCATTTCTCTTGAGAGCTCATGATTGGGGCATGAATATAACATTGACTTAAGCCTCCCCCAAGCTTGAGCGATGCTTTCTCCTTCGTGAGGCCAAAAATTATATATATAATTATGATCACGATGAACAAGATGCATAGGATAAAACTTCTGATGAAATTCCAATTTCGATCATTTGTAATTCCATGATCCCATATCATCACATAGCCTAAACCATGTCAATGCATCTCCCTTCAAAGATAAAGGGAAGACCTTCTTCTTGACAACATCATCAGGCATACCTGCAAGCTTAAATAATCCACAAACTTCATCCACATAGATTAAGTGCAAATTAGGATGCAATGTTCCATCTCCTGTAAAAGGATTAGCTAGCAGTTTCTCTATCATATACGAAGGAATTTCAAAGTAAACATTTTCAGTAGGTTCAGTAGGTTGAGGAGAAACTCTTTGCTCTACTGGTCGGGGTGAAGATACCCCGAACAAGCCCCTCAAAGGATTATGTTCCATAGTAACAAGTGACAGTAAATTTCAGCACACTATATAAATCTTTCCTTACCAAGTTCCACTTACCAAAGGTGCTTCACTCCCTGGCAACAGCGCCAGAAATGAGTCTTGATGATCCACAAGTTTAGGGGATCTATCTTAGTCCTTTTGATAAGTAAGAGTGTCGAACCCAACGAGGAGCAGAAGGAAATGACAAGCGATTTTCAGTAAGGTTTTCTGTGCAAGCACTGAAATTATCAGTAACAGATAGTTTTGTGATCAGGTAATTTGTAATGGGTAACATGTAACAAGAGTAAATAAAGTGTAGCAAGATGGCCCAATACTTTTTGTAGCAAAGGACAAGCCTGGACAAGTTCTTATATAGAGGAAAGCGCTCCTGAGGACACATGGATCGTCAAGCTAATTTTCATCATGCTCATATGATTCGCGTTTGTTACTTTGATAATTTCATATGTGGGTGGACCGGTGCTTGGGTAATTCCCTTTATTGGACAAGCATTCCACTTATGATTAACCCCTATTGCAAGCATCCGCAACTACAAAAGAAGTATTAAGGTAAACCTAACAATAGCATGAAACATGTGGATCCAAATCAGCCCCTTACGAAGCAACACATAAACTAGGGTTTAAGCTTCTGTCACTCTAGCAACCCATCGTCTACTTATTACTTCCCAATGCCTTCCTCTCGGCCCAAAAAATGTAGAAGTGCCATGTAGTCGATGTTCACATAACACCACTAGAGGAGAGACAACATACATCTCATCAAAATATCGAACAAATACCAAATTCACATGACTACTAATAGCAAGACTTCTCCCATGTCCTCAGGAACAAACATAACTACTCACAAAGCATATTCATGTTCATAATCAAAGGAGTATTAATATGCATTAAGGATATGAACATATGATCTTCCACCAAATAAACCAATTAGCATCAACTACAAGGAGTAATCAACACTACTAGTGACCCACAGGTACCAATCTGAGGTTTTGGGACAAAGATTGAATACAAGAGATGAACTAGGGTTTGAGAGGAGATGGTGCTGGTGAAGATGTTTATGGAGATTGACTCCCTCCTAATGAGAGGATCGTTGGTGATGACGATGATGATGATTTCCCCCTCCCGGAGGGATGTTTCCCCGGCAGAACAGCTCCGCTGGAGCCCTAGATTGGTTCCGCCAAGGTTCCGCCTCGTGGCGGCGGTGTTTTGTCGCGAAAGCTTGCTTATGATTTTTTTCAGGGTAAAAGACTTCATATAGCAGAAGATGGTCACTGGAAGGCTGCCAAGGGGCCCATGAGGCAGGGGACGTGCCCTAGGGGGGCGCCCCCTACCCTCGTGGACAGGGTGTGGGCCCCGTGATGTTGGTTCTTTTGCCAATATTTTTTATTAATTCCAAAAATGGTTTTCATGGAGTTTCAGGACTTTTGGAGTTGTGCAGAATAGGTCTCTAATATTTGCTCCTTTTCCAGCCCAGAATCCCAGTTGTCGGCATTCTCCCTCTTAATGTAAACCTTGTAAAATAAGAGAGAATAGGCATAAGTTTCGTGACATAATGTGTAAGAACAGCCCATAATGCAATAAATATCAATATAAAAGCATGATGCAAAATGGACGTATCAAATGTGATTGAGTTGCTATCTCTTAGAGTTGGGTTTATCCAAGTACCTACAAGGGTTAGATAGCATGCAAGAATACAAGAATATCCAAGACATATGATCATCATCATAAGAGAAAGGTCGAGGATTAGTTATAGTAAGGCTCATGCCTTGTATGCATCCACAAGCAGTCTCTACTCCAAATTTGAGGCATCAATGATGTTCAATTCACCTCTCAACATGCAAAACACTTTCTAATCAAGTGGTTTGGTGAATATATCCGCCAATTGCTTATCGGTGCGAACATGCTTAAGTTTGATATCTCCCTTAGCAACATGATCTCGAATGAAATGATGGCGAACTTCAATATGTTTAGTTCGAGAAAGTTGCACGGGATTATGAGCAAACTTAATAGCACTCTCATTTTCGCAAAGCAATGGAACATGTTTCACATATATCCCATAATCTTTAAGAGTTTGGGTCATCCAAAGTAATTGAGCACAACATGAACCAGCGGCAATATATTCCACTTCGGCGGTGGATCCGGATACCGAGTTTTGTTTCTTGGAGGACCAATACACAAGAGATCTACCAAGAAATTGGCAAGTACCCGAAGTGGACTTTCTATCAACCTTGTCACCGGCATAGTCCGAATCGGAGTAGCCAACAAGATTAAAAGAAGACCTCTTAGGATACCAAATGCCAAAATTTGGTGTATGAATTAAGTATCTCACTATCTTTTTCACAACCTTAAGATGACACTCTTTGGGGGCCACTTGATATCGTGCACACATGCACACACTTAGCATGATATTGGGACGGGAGGCACATAGGTATAACAAGGAGCCAATCATAGAGCGGTAAATCTTTTGGTCAACCGGTTCACCATCCTTTGTCAAGTTAAGATGTCCACTAGTAGGCATGGGGGTATTCAGACCTTTGCATTCTTGCATGTTGAACTTCTTGAATAAGTCATTGGTATACTTTGTTTGAGAGATAAAGGTTCCCTCCTTCGTTTGCTTGATTTGCAAACCAAGAAAGAACTTGAGTTCACTCATCATAGACATCTCAAACTTCTTCGCATAAGCTTCCCAAACTTCTCACTAAAATAAGGGTTAGTTGATCCAAATATGATATTATCAACATAAATTTGGCACACAAATAATTCTCCATTAACCCTTTTAGTAAAGAGGGTAGAATCAATTTTACCTATTTCCAACCCTTTATCAAGAAGAAACTTGGTCAAGCATTTATACCAAGCTCTAGGAGCCTTCTTAAGACCATAAAGAGCTTTGTGAAGTTTGTAAACATGGTCGGGTTTCTTACTCCCTCTGTCTAGGTGTGTAAGTCATCTTACGAAAACCACATAATCCCAAAACACTTAGGCACGGTGCATTAACTTTTACCTCATTTCTTGTTTCTTGACATATCAACCAATAGGAGATGTGGAGTGCGCATGCTTTTAATGACTTGAGACTACCAAACACAACATGCAGTGGTTAGTTCATTGCATGCAATGCTATTAATTAGCAAATAAACATTAAGTTCTCTCATTTTATCCTCCTCCTTGGCATGGTGCACAACATAAGATGACTTACTCACCTAGACGGAGGGAGTAGGATAAACAAAGCCGGGAGGTTGTTTAACATAAACTTCCTCCTCAATTTCTCCATTAAGAAAAGCACTTTTTATGTCCATTTGATATAAGGTAATGTCATGATGATTGGCATAAGCAAGTAAGATGCGAATGGACCCAAGTCTAGCAACAGGGGCATAAGTCTCACCATAGTCCATACCTTCGACTTGAGTGTAGCCTTGAGCGACGAGACGAGCCTTGTTGCGTACAACTTGTCCATCTTCATCTTGCTTGTTCTGAAACACCCATTTGGTTCCAATGACATTGTGCTTCTCATCTGGCTTCTCAACCAATGTCCACACTTGGTTCCTCTCGAAGTTGTGTAGCTCTTCACGCATGGCATTTTTCCAATCCGGATCTTCTAATGCTTCTTTGACCTTCATAGGTTCAATGCTAGAAATGAATGAGTAATGTTCACAAAAGTTAGCTAAACGAGATTTTGAGCGAGTAATTCTCTCGGCATGAATGTCATCAAAGATTTGTTCAACGGGATGATCTCTTGAAAATCTTGCTTGAACTCGTGATAGCTTTTGTTTGGGTCGGCGTGGAATATCCTCTTCATTTTCTTGTTCTTCCTCTTATCTCTCCTCATTGTCATTGGCGTTGATGTTCTCCCATGGAGGTGCAGGAGGTCATCGAGATTCATCTTGTGGTACATCCTCGTCCTCATTGTCTTGACGTGTCCCACTTGTGGATGCTGACATCGACACCAATGGTGGCACACAGATTGGCACGGAAGGTACTGGCACCGAAGCCGCTAATGAAAAGAAGAAACAGAAGCAGAAGAGGACACAAAAACCTAACAAACTCGGCATCAAAAAAATGTTGGTCACAGAGATACACCCTGGAAAATTTGAGCCATTAGAGCCGATTGAAGCTCACAAGTGCTATGGGGACAAACTAGGATGCATCCTACGGGACTGTGCAAGCATCAATTACAATGACTTAAGGAGTAAGCCAAGTATGGAGCACTTGCTCCTTACGAAGCTGCACAAGAGATTCTTGTTCCCCGGGCGGGATGAAGAGATAGAAGAGTTGTGGGATGATCCTTCCATGAAAAAGATTAACAACCATGCCATGGGCATGTTCAACAATGATTTGGCCTCCTGTAAAGGGAGGGTGAAACGAGCTATTCAGGTTAATGAACCCCTGTCCAAGATTTTCGAGGATAATCCGATACTTACAGAAGATGAGTTCGAAAAATTCAAGGACACTTGCACTACCGACGAAGCCAAGGCTAAGTCTGAGAAATACAAGGAGCTTTAGTAAAGGAACACAGCGAACCAATGCCTTGGAAGTCGTGGCTACCTTTGCAAAAGGCCCATATGAGATAAAGAGGATGCGAAATGTGAAGCTGTGGGGATCCCAAACCCCTTCGCATAGTTCACCGCCCCGTTGGAGGATGACTTCATCAGTGCTTGGTACAAGTGGGACAAAGAAAAGAAGGTTTTTATGCAGACCTGATCACGAGAAATTGATTAGAATACTGGTAATTATTCTTTTACCACCTTACATTTAGCTTCTGATCAAGTCGACTACACATTCATAAACGGTTCATATTCCTTTTGCAGGAGAAGAAACACAGGCTTGCAACCGAAAGCAATTCTTCATCGATGAGGCCCAAGTCGAACACCCCTCTCAACAGGGCCTTGAACGAACTGAAGGACTCCCTTTGGACCAGTGGCCGCAATATGGATGTGTGCATGACGTAGGAGACGGCGCCACATGGAACTTCTATTACAACGAGGGTCCGAAGGCCAAGAAGCAGAAAAAATAAGTTCAGTCAGGCGGACATCAACAAGAAGGTGAAGCGTGCATTCGAGAAAAAAGTAGCTGAAGACGAGAAAAAAGCAGCTCAGGAGAAAAAGGAGTAGGTCCAGCACACAGTCGCAACAGCTTTAGCTGCCTACAGAAATGATTTCGCTACTAACTTGATCCCGACTGTCATCAACTGGACGAAGGAAAGTCCACACAAGATGGCACATGATTTTCCCATGCCCAGCTTCGTCGGGAGCAACTCGGTGAACATCACAAACGCATCATCACCTGCTCTCGCAACCGCGCCTGGTCCCACACCCGCTCATAGTAACCCATTCCCTGTCCCTAGCGTGCTAGGTGGGCCTTTGTCTTTGGCTGAGCTCGACGCCCTCACGATAATTACACGCCGCACCAACATTTATCTAAAATATTCCATTTTTGTTGCCTTTTGGAAGTTTCACGCGGCAGACATGCCTTTGAAGGCTGACAAAACCCCGTGCACCGTACTCTACATGATCAAAGGTGATAACCCACAAGTATAGGGGATCAATTGTAGCCTCTTTTGATAAGTAAGAGTGTCGAACCCAATGAGGAGCTAAAGGTAGAACAAATATTCCCTTAAGTTCTATCAACCACTGATACAACTCTACGCATGCTTGACGTTCGCTTTACCTAGAACAAGTATGAAACTAGAAGTACTTTGTAGGTGTTGTTGGATAGAATTGCAAGATAATTAATAAAGAGCATGTAAATAAAAAGTAGGGGCTGTTTAGATAAAGAAGTAATAAAGTAAATATAGCGAGTGTGGAAAAGTGGTGGTAGGAGTTGTGAAATTGTCCCTAAGCAATTGACTACTTTACTAGACCGATAGCAAGTTTTATGTGGGAGAGGCATAAGCTAACATACTTTCTCTTCTTGGATCATATGCACTTATGATTGGAACTCTAGCAAGCATCTGTAACTACTAAAGGTCATTAAGGTAAAACTCAACCATAGCATTAAACCATCAAGTCCCCTTTATCCCATACGCCACAACCCCCTTACTCGGGTTTATGCTTCTGTTACTCAACCAACCCACTATAAGTGAATCATGAACGTATTGCAACACCCTACAGCGGGAATCCCTCACGCTTGCGTAACACGGAGGGCCCAATAGGACAGCAACATAACCACAAGCAAATTAAACCAATCATAGCAATTCATCAATCACCGATAGGACAACGAAAATCTACTCAGACGTCATAGGATGGCAACACATCATTGGATAATAATATGAAGCATAAAGCACCATGTTCAAGTAGAGGGTACAGCGGGTTGCGGGAGAGTGGACCGCTGAATATAGATGGGGGAAGGTGATGGAGATGTTGGTGAACATGATGGAGGTGTTGGTGTAGATCGCAGTGATGATGATGGCCCCCGGCAGCGCTCCGGCGCCACCGGAAGCAAGGGGGAGAGAGCCCCCCTTCTTCTTATTATTCCTTGACCTTCTCCCTAGATGGGGGAAGGGTTTCCTCTCTGGTCCATGGCTCCCATGGCGTGGAAGGGGAGAGAGCCCCTCTGAGATTGGATTTGTCTCTCTGTCTCTCTCTGTTTCTGCGTCTTCTGGATTCTGCCCTTTCACTGTTTCTTATATATCCGGAGATCCGTAACTCCGCTTGGATTGAAACCTTTGCCTAGATTTTTCTCCGAAAATTAGCTTTCTTGCAGCAAAAGAAGAGCATCAACCGCCTTATGGGGTGCCCACAAGGGTAAGGGCGTGCCTGCCCCCCTGCGGAGCGCCCCCTGCCTCGTGGCCCCCTCGGGTACCGTCTCGCGTTGATTTTTCTTCCCAAAAAACATAAATATTCCAAAAATAATCTCCATTCGTTTTTATCCCATTTGGACTCCGTTAGATATGGGGTTTCTGTCGTGGAATTAACACGTCAGATGTCCTCATGAAAGGACTTAGTCATGGAGCCATCGCGTCGGGTTAGCTTGAAGGGGTTCAACCGGACAAGGGACACGAAAGTTTTATACTAGTTCAGCCCCTTCGATGAAGGTAAAAGCTTACGTCTAGTTGTGATGGAATTGATTGGGTTTCGATGACCAGGGAGCAAATATGCTTTGCCTGGGTCTCGAGTTGTTGTTTCTTGCCCTTGAACCGCCGCTGGGTCGTCCCTTTATATACATGGGTTGATGCCCGACCAGTCTACAGAGTCCCGAGGCCGGCTCATACAAGTGTCCGGCTCGGTCTCACCTTCCCTAACTTACAATACAAGTTACATAACCATGGCGGTTTACCACTATGGGCCCTAATCCGCCTTTGGGCTCCGGGCCTCTAAGCTTCATTAGTAAAGCGCCATCTTCCGGGTCTTCGTGGGCTTCAATATAGTTGAAGGTGAACCGACCCCTCCTGGGCGGTTTACACTCAGTAGTTATATCCCCAACTTTAGGCCCCAGATTGATTTGAACCTGTTCATGTCAATCTTCAATACTTAAAGAAATTATGTGAACATCTCCTTATATTCTCGTAAACCTCCATGATGTCTTCTCCTGTAGACTTTGTTAAACCGTCGTGATGTCATCCTCTGGACACATCAATGGATCATCATGACATCATCTCTGTATAAAAAGATTAAAAAGATTCCCTTCACTAATGGTATCCCGAAGATCGAGGCGACAGCCGCGCCCACTTTTGCCGCTTCAAGCTCCTCGATTCTCACGCCTGCCACTTATCCCTTTTCTCCTTATAAATAAAGCCGGGGGTATTTCCATTCTCTCCCCTTTCCTCTTCGCCTTGTCTTCCTCCTCGTGACCCAACAAACTCAAGCGCCGCCGCCGCCGTCGACCTGCAACTCTGCATCGACCAGGCCGCTGCATCAACCTGAAACGCTCCAGAGATCCGCACTCAACTCCATTGCTCCTGAGAACCTGGTGAGTTTTCTTCCCTTAACCCTAGATCTCCATTAGGGCGTCCTGTTCATCTGCGTTCAACTGTGTTCATCTATGTTCGTCAGTACTTCTCTGCCTTTCTCTTGGCCTTTTTACTGAACTTAGCTAAGTTTGATAGCTTCCTTTTGTGGCTAGATCCATAGTTTTACTCTGCCATACTGTAGCATCTTGTTCTTTCTGAAAAAATCCACTCTAGACTTTCTTTGTTCTGCTTAACGCCATTGTAGGTCGCAGAAATTTTTCTTTACTGAAGCACGGTAGATCCAAGACTACACTGTTATTTTGTGAACCTGTTTCTGCAACACTTAGCAAATTTTCAGCTCTGCCTCTTCTAGTTAAGGGCAGTTTAACCTTAAATAGTTGATAATCCGCCATATACCATTAGCCCTCACTTAAACCGCCATCTTGACTTGAATAGTAATTTCCGGTTTAACTCACATATATGCCTTGGCCAAATTCCCCGGTTTAACACCGATTAGTGCACATGAACCGCCAATCATAAACCAGCCTTCGTTTTACCTTTACAGTTTGCTTTCCAAGATGACCAAACAATTCTCCGCTTGCAACTGGGTTCCGTCCCGGATCACGGAAACGCAAATCAATGGATATGTTACCACTGGCGCTTTAGCCTCAAAAAGGGTCCTTCATTGGCGAGTCCCTGGCCCTGAGTGCCCTCCTGAGCCTCAAGATGGAGAGGTGATTATATTTATGCAACACTTAGACCGGGGATTCAACCCTCCCGGATCAAAAAAATTCCAGGATGTCCTTGCGAGCTTTCAACTCCATCCACAGGTTATTGGGCCGAACTCTCTGTCCAACATATGCAATTTTCAAGTGTTCTGTGAAGTTTACCTTCAAGAAGAACCATCTGTGGAGCTTTTTCGGGATTTTTTTCATTTAAACCACTGCACTGAGTTCTCTGACGGTCCCAACACGGAACTTGGTGGGGTATCAATCCAGAAGAGAAAAGAAGTTGATTTCCCTCATGCAAAACACCATAGCCATCCCAAAGATTGGAACCAAACATGGTTTTATTGTCAAAATACTGCCCCTGCTGGAGAAAATCCTTTGTCGGGTTACCGCCCTCACCGGCTTAGCAATGGCCACCCGTTACCTCAACGATTAACTGCCAAAGTATGGCAAACTTATGCACCTCAACTCGCCAAGCTCCGGGCTCTCCTAGCCAATGGTTTGACCGGTATTGATCTCGTCCGATGCTGGGTTTCTTGGGGTATTCTGCCTTTAAGTCGCCGCCCCGGATTAATGCATGAATATACTGGCAACGTCAAGGATCCTCAATGATATCATGAAATGGTAATGACGGACGACGAAGTTACTGAATCTGTGAAGAAGATGCTTGACGAATCGATCGCCGCATGCAGCCAAACCGGGTTGCCAACTTTTTGCGCCTCCAACAAACCGCCAGCGGTAAAGTTTAACTTGATGCTTACTGATCCGCCTCCGCTTTAACAATGTGCTAATACTCCTTTGTTTTAATTTCACAGGCTAATAGTTCCTTCTGGAAGCGGAAAACTTAAGATAAACTAGTTAGGGCTCCTCGTGTGAAAAGCAAGGTCACAAAGAGAGCAGCCAAGAAGAAAACTGCCGAGTCTTCTGATCCGCCAGAAGATATTGACGAATCGGATCAAGAGGTAGAACTTGACTCCCTTGGTTCCTTTTTCATACACCTTATTGACAATGATTATTCCCAAGATGATGCGGAGGCCAGCCGTGCGGACCATGTAGAGGTAACCTCTCTTTCCTCCGATTCTGATCTTGTGTCGGTTCAAAGATTTCGTCGTGCAGTTCGGAAAGTAAAATACTCTCACCCTCTTGCTTATTTGGATCCAAAATTTTCTTTGAAGACACAGCAACCTGAAGGACGTCGCACAACCCGGCATAGTGGCAAGCAAGTCACCTCTTCCGGTTTACCGGATACACCAACCCGAAAGCGTCGTCCAGAGGTTACTTGTTCTCCTGAAAAACTTTATCCTTTGAAGGTTTTCTTTCGATACCTACTCAATGTTGGAAATATGCCCTAGAGGCAATAATAAAAGTATTATTATATTTCAATGTTCATGATAAATGTCTTTTATTCATGCTATAACTGTATTATCCGGAAATCGTAATACACGTGTGAATACTTAGACCACAATATGTCCCTGGTGAGCCTCTAGTTGACTAGCTCGTTGGGACCAACAGATAGTCATGGTTTCCTAACTATGGACATTGGATGTCGTTGATAACGGGATCACATCATTAGGAGAATGATGTGATGGACAAGACCCAATCCTAAGCATAGCATAAAAGATCGTGTAGTTCGTTTTGCTAGAGCTTTGCCAGTGTCAAGTATCTCTTCCTTCGACCATGAGATCGTGTAACTCCCGGATACCGTAAGAGTGCCTTGGGTGTATCAAACGTCACAACGTAACTGGGTGACTATAAAGGTGCATTACAGGTATCTCCGAAAGTATCTGTTGGGTTGACACGGATCGAGACTGGGATTTGTCACTCCGTATGACGGAGAGGTATCTCTGGGCCCACTCGGTAATGCATCATCATAATGAGCTCAATGTGACCAAGGTGTTGGACACGGGATCATGCATTACGGTACGAGTAAAGTGACTTGTCGGTAACGAGACTGAACAAGGTATTGGGATACCGACGATCGAGTCTCGGGCAAGTAACGTACCGATTGACAAAGGGAATTGCATACAGGGTTTGATCGAATCCTCGACATCGTGGTTCATTCGATGACAACATCGAGGAGCATGTGGGAGCCATCATGGGTATCCAGATCCCGCTGTTGGTTATTGACTGAGAGCGTCTCGGTCATGTCTACATGTCTCCCGAACCCGTAGGGTCTACACACTTAAGGTTCGGTGACGCTAGGGTTATTAGGAAGACTAGTATGTGACTACCGAATGTTGTTCGGAGTCCCAGATGGGATCCTGGACATCACGAGGAGATCCGTAAGGGTCCGGAGGTAAAGATTTATATATGGGAAGTTGTTAAACGGACACCGGGAAGTTTCGGGGTCATACCGGTATTGTATCGGGGCCACCGGAAGGGTTCCAGGGGTCCACCGGGAGGGGCCACCCCTCCCGGGGGGCCACATGGGCTGCGTGGGGCAGGGAGCCAGCCCCTGGTGGGCTGGCCGCACCCCCTCCCTTGGGCCCATGCGCCTAGGGTTGAGGGGGGAACCCTAGAGGGGGCGCCCCCTTGGCTTGGGGGGCAAGCCACCCTCTCCCCTCTCCCCTAGGCCGCCGCACCCCCCCCCCTAGATGGGTTCTAGGGGGCCGGCCCCCTTCTCCCTT